>NW_028319908.1:75000-162500 GCF_062004578.1 Staurois parvus | reverse complement strand
GAACCAGGGGCAAACTGACAACTCATGGGGATCATGGGGCCCCTGTGTCCTTGCCCACACTCAAAGCACACCCAAAAAAGCCTATTAAAGGTACCAGGGGCATTTCATGGGGACCCCTACCGACCCCTGGCCTTCAGGCAGTGCCCCAGTGCTCGAATGGTCAGTCCGCCCCTGTTTAGAACAGGGGTCTCCAAAGTTTCTAAATAAAGGGCCCGTTTAGTGTCCTTAAGACTTAGGAGTGCTGGACTGTGGCCAGTGAAAGTAGAAAATGCCCCGGCCTCAATGGGAGTAAACAATGGCCCATCATTGGCATTAGTGGGAGGAATATTGCCTCATTGTTGGGACCAGGGGAAGGAATAGTGCCCCTTTGTTGGGGTCAATAGAAAGAACAGTGCCCTGCCATTGGTGTCATTGGCAGAAATAGTGTCCCATTGTTGGAGTCAATGGGAAAGATGGGGGAAAGCGGATATAGTGAATGCGGGGTCCGGGGAGAGCGGATATAGTGAATGCAGAGTCTGGGGAGAGCGGATATAGTGAATGCGGGGTCCGGGGAGAGCGGATATAGTGAATGCGGGGTCCGGGGAGAGGGGATATAGTGAATGCGGGGTCCGGGGAGAGCGGATATAGGGAATGCGGGGTCCGGGGAGAGCGGATATAGTGAATGCAGGGTCCGGGGTTAAGTAAGTGTCCTAGAGGGCTGTGGGGGGTGGGGGGTCTGAACTTCAGGCTGAGTTCGCCGCAGGTACCTGCTCCCCCCCCCCCCCCAAGAGGTGTCAAATGTGGCCGTGGAGGGGGGGAGGAGGCAGAAAAGTGGAGCTTCCACTTTTGGGGGAAATCTCTCCAGTGTCTCTCTGTTTATCCTAAACTACATAAATCATTTTTGGTTGGAGTTGTACATTTAAAAACAGGTTCAGCCAAGTGTTGACCATAATCCGTTCCCTGTAGTGACATACATACGTAGCTGAGATCTAAAACCGATTTCGTGGAAATCCATGAGAACAGTAATAAAGAAAGAAAAAGTAGCCAAATAGAACAGAGAATAATAACTGTGTTGCTCCGTGACCTTTTGGAGGACTTGGTTGTTAGATGATTTGATATAATCTGCTTTGGGATGGGCTGAAATGTTAAAAGCTCACTGACACCATGCACCTAACCAAGTCCACTGCAGAGCCCCTAATGCCCTCTACAACCCCCATCCTCCACCCAGTGACACCCAGCCACCTCCAGAAACCCCATCTCCTATAAAGCCACCAAGTCTGCTGCAGAGTCCCTGACCCCCCTACAACCCCCATCCACCACCCAGTGACACCCAGCCACTTTCAGAAACCCCATCTCCTATAGAGCCACCAAGTGCTCTGCAGAGTCGCTAACCCCCTCTAAAACCCCATCCTTCCCGCAGTGACACCCAAGCCCCTCCAGAAACCCCATCTCCTATAGAGCCTCCAAGTCAGCTGCAGAGCCCCTAACCCCCATAACCCCCATTCCCCACACAGTGACACCCAGCCACCTCCAGAAACCCCATCTCCTATAGAGCCTCCAAGTCAGCTGCAGAGCCCCTAACCCCCTCTACAACCCCCATCCTCCCCGCAGTGACCCCCAGCCACCTCCAAAGGCCTCCATCATTTCAATACTCGTTTTGCATCCCCATACATTTATTGTGTGAGTGAAATCTTTATTCTTGACTGTTGGGCCATGAAAGATTTCGGAAGAATTTGCCAAGTGCGGGCCGTGGTCTCAGACAGGTTGAGAACCACAGAATTCAGTGATGCTATCCTGGAATTCCGGAGGGGCTTCTGCCGGCTGCCATTGTCTGCGAATATCGCTGACTTCGGAGTTTTGGGAATATTTGGGGACTATCAGCGCACAACCTGTGAAACAACAAGCGTTCGGGTGACGGCGCACAGACTGCGGCCGCTAAGCGTTCGTGTGACGGCACACAGACTGCGGCCGCTAAGCGTTCGTGTGACGGCGCACAGACTGCGGCCGCTAAGCGTTCGTGTGACGGCGCACAGACTGCGGCCGCTAAGCGTTCGTGTGACGGCGCACAGACTGCGGCCGCTAAGCGTTCGGGTGACGGCGCACAGACTGCGGCCGCTAAGCGTTCGAGTGACGGCGCACAGACTGCGGCCGCTAAGCGTTCGGGTGATGGCAGACAGACTGCGGCCGCTAAGCGTTCGGGTGACGGCAGACAGACTGCGGCCGCTAAGCGTTCGGGTGACGGCGCACAGACTGCGTCCGCTAAGCGTTCGGGTGACGGCAGACAGACTGCGGCCGCTAAGCGTTCGGGTGACGGCAGACAGACTGCGGCCGCTAAGCGTTCGGGTGACGGCAGACAGGCTGCGGCCGCTAAGCGTTCGGGTGACGGCAGACAGACTGCGGCCGCTAAGCGTTCGGGTGACGGCAGACAGACTGCGGCCGCTAAGCGTTCGGGTGACGGCAGACAGACTGCGGCCGCTAAGCGTTCGGGTGACGGCAGACAGACTGCGGCCGCTAAGCGTTCGGGTGACGGCGCACAGACCGTGGGCGCTAAGCGTTCGAGTGACGGCGCACAGACCGCGGCCGCTAAGTGTTCGGGTGACGGCGCACAGACCGCGGGCGCTAAGCGTTCGGGTGACGGCGCACAGACCGTGGGCGCTAAGCGTTCGGGTGACGGCGCACAGACCGAGGCCGCTAAGCGTTCGGGTGACGGCAGACAGACTGCGGCCCATTTTCCCTGCTTGCTGGAGTCACCTTAATCCTGTTAGCAGAGATTAGCACAGTGCTGTCCTCCTCCTCCCCCCTTCCTTCTATCACATTCCCCTGGAGACATCCGTGCCTCTTAGGATCTATTGTCTCAGACAATCATCCTAGAACGAGTTCTTCCAGTTAGCAGTGTGTAATTAATAGGGTCTGTGCAGCGCTGGAACAGGGGCTCCTCGCAGGAGGCCGCCATGGTGGGAAATGCCCAAGAGGCTTCTGCAGCAAGAATGTCAAACTTCAAACAGACGTAAAACGTTAAATGTCAATTCAAAAGTCGTTTTAATATGAATAAATCTGCAACTGATATTAAAAGATCTATTGATCCTGCCATGACAAGCCTTGTTTAGGCACATCCTACTATCAGGTGACAACACTCTGTCCCTGTCTCCCTAACACGCTCCCGCGTTGTCACCAGGGGCGGACTGACCCTTTGGAAACTCGGGCACTGCCCGAGGGCCCGGGGTCAGTAGGGGGCCCCATGAGATGCCCCTGGTACCTTTTTCATAGGCTTTTTTGAGTTTGGGCAAGGACACAGGGGCCCCATGATCCCCTATTGCCCGGGGGCCCCATGAGTTGTCAGTCCGCCCCTGGTTGTTACCATGCCACAGAGGATATAAGTGGAGACTAAAGGTGGAAATACACAATTAGAAAATCGACCGACCGACCTAGAGGCGTTCATTCGTTAGTCGAAATCGTGGCCCACATTAACCAATCTAAAAAAAATTGTTCGGCGGGCAATACGTAGTGTTGACGTCTTCCATACAAGTGGAAGTGATGCAGTGTGTGTGTGACCTTGTAGCCACGCCCTGCCGCCCGGAACGAGCGTTCAACGCCCTGCCGCCCGGAACGAGCGATATACACAACAAATACCAGAAATGAGTATAATATCGTTTATTACATTTATTTATTTCAGCTACTTATATAGCACCCAGGGGCGGACTGACTATTTGGAAACTCGGGCACTGCCCGAGTGCCTGGGGTCAGTAGGGGGCCCCATGAGATGCCCCTGGTACCTTTTTCATAGGCTTTTTTGAGTTTGGGCAAGGACACGGGCCCCATAATCCCCTATTGCCTGGGGGCCCCATGAGTTGTCAGTCCGCCCCTGAAAGCGCCATCAATGTACACAGCACTTTACATATATATTGTACATTCACATCAGTCCCTAACCCTCAAGGGGCGTACAATCGAAGGTCCCTAACTCACATTCATACATACATATACTAGGGACAATTTAGACAGGAGCCAATTCACCTACCAGTGTGTCTTTGGAGTGTAGGAGGAAACCGGAGTACCTGGAGGAAACCCACGCAGGCACAGGGAGAACATGCAAACTCCAGGCAGGTGGTGCCGTGATTGGGATTTGAACCGGCAACCCCAGTACTGCCAGGTGGAAGTGCTAACCGCTTAGCCACTGTGCTGCCCAGGGGCAGACTGATCATTTGGAAAACGATCAAATCGCATGACAAGTCGCAGCGGTGTGACCAGGGGCGGACTGACCATTTGGAAACTCGGGCGCTGCCCGAGGGCCCGGGGTCAGTAGGGGGCCCCATGAGATGCCCCTGGTACCTTTTTCATAGGCTTTTTTGAGTTTGGGCAAGGACACAGGGGCCCCATGATCCCCTATTGCCCGGGGGCCCCATGAGTTGTCAGTCCACCTCTGGTACATTATCTATATACATAAATAGTGATACATAAAATATAATCTGCAGAATTCTGGTTTCATCATCTCATTCGGCCGATCTACATTTAACATTTGGATTTTTCGTTCGTGTTTACGAAGATTCCTCGGACATAAACATCCGAGTCATCTTCTGTTTCCGCTCATGCGTGATAGCGCTTGATTTTTTTTGTACGACCGTCATACCGCCGCATAGAAAATCGGTCGTTCGTGTGCGAAACGACTAAATTTTTCACTGTTCAACCGGATTTTTTCGTTCGCAATATCGTTATCGGTTAAAACATCCGGCTCATCAACAAAGAGAAAATAGTTTGATCAGTTATTCCGCAAAACTTTTCGTACGATTTTCTTATCGTGTGTACGGGGCATAAGGCTGCTCTCACCCTGAGGAGTTTTTGAAGCGTCTTTGTGTTAAAAAAAGCGCCTGAAAATCTCAAGAAAAATGCTTCCCTGTGTGTATGTCTATGTTTGTTTTCACGCTGGGGGCGTTGCGCTTTGGTTGCGGTGTAAAAACTCCTGCTTGCAGCACCTTTGGAACAGTTAAAAAAAAAAAAAAAAAAAAGCCCCGAAAATGCCTCTTCCCATTGAAATCAATGTAAAACACCTTAAAAAAACGACCTTTGAGAATAGTTTTTGGTGTAGTTTTTAAGTAACGTGTCCTTTAAAAAACGCTGGAAGGAACGGGTACTCCTGTGCAAGACTGAAGGGGAGGAGCTGGTACACTTGTGCAAGACTGAAGGGGAGGAGCTGGTACACTTGTGCAAGACTGAAGGGGAGGAGCCGGTACACTTGTGCAAGACTGAAGGGGAGGAGCCGGTACACTTGTGCAAGACTGAAGGGGAGGAGCCATTACACTTGTGCAAGACTGAAGGGGAGGAGCCGGTACACTTGTGCAAGACTGAAGGGGAGGAGCCGGTACACCTGTGCAAGACTGAGGGGAGGAGCCGGTACACCTGTGCAAGACTGAAGGGGAGGAGCCGGTACACTTGTGCAAGACTGAAGGGGAGGAGCTGGTACACCTGTGCAAGACTGAAGGGAAGGAGCTGGTACAACCGTGCAAGACTGAAGGGGAGGATGCGGTACACCTGTGCAAGACTGAAGGGGAGGAGCCGGTACACCTGTGCAAGACTAAAGGGGAGGATGCGGTACACCTGTGCAAGACTGAAGGGGAGGAGCCGGTACACCTGTGCAAGACTGAAGGGGAGGAGCCGGTACAACCATGCAAGACTGAAGGGGAGAAGCCGGTACACTTGTGCAAGACTGAAGGGGAGGAGCCGGTACAACCGTGCAAGACTGGAGGGGAGGAGCCGGTACAACCGTGCAAGACTGAAGGGGAGAAGCCGGTACACCTGTGCAAGCCTGAAGGGGAGGGGCCTGTACACCTGTGCAAGACTGAAGGGGAGGAGCTGGTATACCTGTGCAAGACTGAAGGGGAGGAGCCGGTACACCTGTGCAAGACTGAAGGGGAGAAGCCTGTACACCTGTGCAAGACTGAAGGGGAGGAGCCGGTACACCTGTGCAAGACTGAAGGGGAGGAGGTGGTACACCTGTGCAAGACTTAAGGGGAGGAGCCTCTACACCTGTGCAAAACTGAAGGGGAGGAGCCAGTACACCTGTGCAATACTGAAGGAGAGGAGTCGGTACACCTGTGCAAGACTGAAGGAGAAGAGCCGGTACACCTGTGCAAGACTGAAGGGGAGGAGCCGGTACACCTGTGCAAGACTGAAGGGGAGGAGTCGGTACACCTGTGCAAAACTGAAGGGGAGGAGCCGGTACACCTGTGCAAAACTGAAGGGGAGGAGCCGGTACACCTGTGCAAGACTGAAGGGGAGGAGCCGGTACACCTGTACAAGACTAGAGGGAAGGCCGGAGGTCAGATTTAATAAGTCTGTTGGGAGAAATGTATTTGGAGATGGGTGTAGATGTGTTTCTTGCACTGGGCACAGGAAGGGCCACGTTTGATTCATGTTGTAACCATGCCGGTCCACGGGGGCATTTGAACCCCTGCTGGTAAATCCATGGTTGCTCATTCTCAGCATTTTGTGGCGTTTCCAATGTTTCTGGCCCAGTTCCTGGGCCGCCTCTCAGGGTCCCGTGCCCGGCCTTTGTTGGCAGCCGACGGAACTGTTGAGACGGATCCAAATCCTCCAGACCTCATAACATAAACAGGCTGGTGCCCAGAATAGTGCCGGTGAAATCGGAGATTAGCGCTCTGTACTCGGGGAATGAAGTCTGCCTTCTATCATACGACATGTCAGAGGGACGCCTATCAGGAGGACTACATACAGGATATTGAAGGTAAACCTCCCTACTTGTCCTTGTGAACCTGAAACCCCTCGTGAGCCTAGAAATCCTGCAGACGTTTTTGTGCATAAAACATCCTTCTTATGGCATCTCTCTAACTGCCGGATCCGTGTGCGGAGATTTGCACTTTTGTGAATGAGCGGCCCTGAACCTGGAATAGGAGCATCTCTGGAGCTGAAACCCGTATGAGCTATGCTGTGAATGCAGTGTGCATGGATCCATCATACAACGGGCTATGCTGTGAATGCAGTGTGCATGGATCCATCATACAACGGGCTATGCTGTGAATGCAGTGTGCATGGATCCATCATACAACGGGCTATGCTGTGAATGCAGTGTGCATGGATCCATCATACAACGGGCTATGCTGTGAATGCAGTGTGCATGGATCCATCATACAACGGGCTATGCTGTGAATGCAGTGTGCATGGATCCATCATACAACGGGCTATGCTGTGAATGCAGTGTGCATGGATCCATCATACAACGGGCTATGCTGTGAATGCAGTGTGCATGGATCCATCATACAACGGGCTATGCTGTGAATGCAGTGTGCATGGATCCATCATACAACGGGCTATGCTGTGAATGCAGTGTGCATGGATCCATCATACAACGGGCTATGCTGTGAATGCAGTGTGCATGGATCCATCATACAGCGGGCTATGCTGTGAATGCAGTGTGCATGGATCCATCATACAACGGGCTATGCTGTGAATGCAGTGTGCATGGATCCATCATTACACGGGCCATGGTTTGTGCACCATTTTCCCTCTGCAAGACCGCTATGGCAGGTGTGCCGATTGTGTGCCTTCCTAACTTGGAACCAGGCCGGGACTGGGGGGGAAGGGGCAGGAGGGGCAGCTGCCCTGGGCACAGTGTCTTTATGAGTTGGAGGGGCAGCAACCAAGAACCAACCTGAGAGCACCCTTCTCAACCCATTAATTCCCAACTTTGAACAAGGCCAGGACTGGGGGGGGGGGGCAGGAGGGCCAGCTGCCCTGGGCGCAGTGTCTTTATATGTTGGGAGGGGGAGCATAGCAGCCCTTACAGTACATCTAACCAAGCTAAGAGCCCCCCTCACTCCTTTTATTCCAAACTTGGAACCAAGCCAGGACTAGGGGGTGCAAAAGGGGCAGCTACTATGGGCTCAGTGTCTTTGTGTTGTGGGGGGCAGCAACCTTTTGAGTACATTTAACCAAGCTAATACCCCTCCCCCCACCCCTTTCATTCCCAACTTGGAACCGGGTCATGACTGGGGGGGGGGGGCAGGAGGGCCAGCTGCCCTAGGCGCAATGTCTTTGTGCTGGGGGTGGGGGCAGCAGCTTTTAGAGTGCATTTAACCAAGCTATGAGCCCCCCTCACTCCTTTCATTCCCAACTTGGAACCAGGCTAGGACTAGGGGGTGCAAGGGGGACAGCTGCCATGGGCTCAGTGTTTTTATGTGTTGTGGTGACAGCAACCTTTTGAGTACATTTAACCAAACTAATACCCCCCCCCCACCCCTTTCATTCCCAACTTGGAAGCGGGTCATGACTGGGGGGGGGGGCAGGAGGGCTAGCTGCCCTAGGCGCAGTGTCTTTATATGTTGGGAGGGGGACCAGAGCAGCCTTTACAGTACATCTAACCAAGCTAAGAGCCCCCCTCACCCCTTTTATTCCCAACTTGGAACCAGGTCAGGACTAGGGGGGGCAGAAGGGCCAGCTGCCCTAGGCGCAGTGTCTTTGTGCTGGGGGTGGGGGCAGCAGACTTTAGAGTGCATTCAACCAAGTTAAGATCCCCCTCACCCTTTTCATTCCAACTTGGAACCAGGCCAGGACTAGGGGGTGCAAGAGGGGCAGCCATGGGTGCAGTGTCTTTATGTGTTGGGGGGGCAGCAACCTTTTGCATACATTTAACCAAGCTAATACCCCCCACCCCTTTCATTCCCAACTTGGAACCAGGCCAGGATGAGGGGGGCAGGAGGGCCAGCTGCCCTGGGCACAGTGTCTCTATGTGTCGGGGTTGGGGGCAGCAGCCTTCAGATTACATTCAACCATGCTGAGAGCCCCCACACGCCTTTCTCATCTGACCCATCCTGCTGCCTGGGGACTGCCCCCCCTCACCGAAGGAGGCAGAGCAGAGGAGCAGTGATGTCTCCGGTGGTGAGGCCCGTTGTCTTCACCGGTGGTGAGGTTCGTTGTCTTTACCGGTGGTGAGGTCCGTTGTCTTCACCGGTGGTGAGGTTCGTTGTCTTTACCGGTGGTGAGGTCCGTTGTCTTCACCGGTGGTGAGGTCCGTTGTCTTCACTGGTGGCATGCTTAGGTGGGTGTGGTCGGCACCAGGTACTGGTACTCCAAGGGTGTCAGTTTGGTGAAAAGTTTTTTGTTTTCTTTTTTGCACCTCACAACTGTAGTATCCATATAGATAATCCTGTCTGCAGAAGACGATCAGAGTGCCCACACCAGGGGGAGGGGTGCAGTTTGGCATCTTCACCTTGGGCACCTTGTCCTGGCACTGCCTGGAACCAGCATGTAGCCAGTAAAGTCACATTATGTGAGCATGAATGCTCATTCAACATGACAGGAACTATTTCAGCTTTTTCAGAAAGGGATTAGCGGTGGCAGCCTGCGTATTTCTATTATAGTGTGCTTCTTTTAGGTTCCTAACCAGGGGCGGACTGACAACTCATGGGGCACCCGGACAATAGGGGATCATGGGGCCCCTGTGTCCTTGCCCAAACTCAAAAAAGCCTATGAAAAAGGTACCAGGGGCATCTCATGGGGCCCCCTACTGACCCCGGGCCCTCAGGCAGTGCCCGAGTTTCCAAATGGTCAGTCCGCCCCTGTCTGGCACAGATCAGCTCAGAAGTACAGCACCATCTTTGCCTAGGCATCATCCACAGTCACTGTCTACCTCCTGGACTGTGATGCCGGCTCAGAGATGAGTAAATCCAGGTGTGTGTTCAGTTCTTGGCTGTGTTCACAAATGTCTGGCACAGATCAGCTCAGAAGTACAGCACCATCTTTGTTCAGGCATCATCCACAGTCACTGTCTACCTCCTGTACTGTGATGCCGGCTCAGAGATGAGTAGATCCAGGTGTCGGTTCAGTTCTTGGCTGTGTTTGACACAAATCAGCCCCTGTGGCAGCCTCTCATCTTGTCGCTGTGTTGTAGTCTGACCCTTGTGGGAGAGAAGACTGAGGAAATGCTTCCTCCTGCCTGCAGCAGACTGCTGACATCTCAGGCTAGATCAAGTCTGGAGTTCACAAACGGTTTTTAATGATATAAGGTGGAACGTTTCAGAAAAATACTGCTGCTGTATATTATTATTATTATACAGGATTTATATATTATTATTATTATACAGGATTTATATATTATTATTATACAGGATTTATATATTATTATTATACAGGATTTATATATTATTATTATTATACAGGATTTATATATTATTATTATTATACAGGATTTATATATTATTATTATTATACAGGATTTATATATTATTATTATTATTATACAGGATTTATGGCGCCAACAGTTTGCTCAGCGCTTTACAATATAACGGGAGACAATACAGCAACACTACAGTTCAATACAAGAGGGTTAGCAGGGCCCTGATCCTGGGAGCTTACAATCTAGGAGATTGTGACATGTCAGGAATATATTCATACAATGAAACACTTTTGCATGAACCAGTTTAGGAGGTAACTGCCGTTTAGGGGGTCATTTAAATGTTGTCCATAAAATGTGCGGGAGTTCGGGTGGGCATTTTATAACTTTGTCTGTTGGAAATTTCCCGGTTTCTCTTCCTCTAATAAAACCGTTTTTTTCATCGGCGCCTCCTAGGTTGGGTCCTGTGTGTTGGGAGTGAGATATTTCATAACAAGTGAGGTCTGTGTGCTGTACAGAGGTGTGATGGCGGCGCAGAGTGCTGGGATTCGCTGGGAGCCAGGGGCTTTGCAGTTTGTTTTGGCATTTTCTACGCGGTTGGTTTATAAAAAGGCTTCTTGTGTCTCTTTCAGCTGGGACGACAGCAGCTCGGTGAGCAGCGGCATCAGCGATACCATCGACAACCTCAGCACCGATGACATCAACACCAGCTCCTCCATCAGCTCCTATGCCAACACGCCAGCATCATCGAGGAAGAACCTGGACGTGCAGGTACCCTACCCGACCACCTACCATCTGTGTAATGATACGGGTCTCGCAGACTCCTGATGGAATCCCAAACATACGGAACAACAATTGGACGCCAGTAATCAGATTATAGGATCCGACACAAGTTCAGGGACTTCTCATGAACTAGAGACACACACACTGGGACTTTTCAGGCACTTCAATTGATTTACTGCACATAATATAAAGATATAAGAGAGAGGGCTGTGTAGTTGTCTGAAAAAAATAATAATAGATAAGTCATTGTAACAAAAAATACTTCCACATGAAATACTGCACCCTCAGTGCTCCAACAGTCAGCTCCATTCACATGTTCAGGACACGAAAATGATTCTAGGTCATGTGTTAGGAGTCATGTTCAAAGTGTTTCCCAGATCTGTTATATAAAGGCGAGAGAGAGTCCTGATCATCAGTCAGATCACATGTATGAAGGAGAGACAGAATCCTGATTGTCTCTCCTTTATATATGTGATCTGGCTGATTATCAGGGCCCTGTCTCTCCTTCATATATGTGACCTGACTGATGATCAGGATTCTGTCTCTCCTTTATATATGTGATCTGGCTGACGGAGTCCTGATCAACAATCAGATCACATATATAAAGGAGAGAGAGCCCTGATCATCAGTCAGATCACATATATGAAGGAGAGGCAGAATCCTGATCATTAGTCAGATCACATATATGAAGGAGAGGCAGAATCCTGATCATTAGTCAGATTACATATATAAAGGAGAGAGAGAGCCCGAATCATCAGTCAGATCACATATATGAAGGAGAGGCAGAATCCTGATCATTAGTCAGATCACATATATGAAGGAGAGGCAGAATCCTGATCATTAGTCAGATTACATATATAAAGGAGAGAGAGAGCCCGAATCATCAGTCAGATCACATATATGAAGGAGAGACAGAGTCCTGATCATCAGTCAGATCACATATATAAAGGAGAGAGTCCCGATCATCAGTCAGATCATATATATATATAAAGGAGAGAGTCCCGATCATCAGTCAGATCACATATATAAAGGAGAGAGAGAGCCCCGATCATCAGTCAGATCACATATAAAGGCAAGAGAGAGTCCTGATCATTGGTCAGATCACATATAAAGGAGAGAGAGAGCCCCGGTCATCAGTCAGATCACATATATAAAGGAGAGACAGAACCCCGGTCATCAGTCAGATCACATATATAAAGTAGAGATGGAGTCCCGATCATCAGTCAGATCACATATATAAAGGAGAGCGAGAGCCCCGATCATCAGTCAGATCACATATATAAAGGGAAAGACGGTGTCCCGATCATCAGTCAGATCACAAATATAAAGGAGAGTGAGAACCCCGATCATCAGTCAGATCACATATATAAAGGGAAAGACGGTGTCCCGATCATCAGTCAGATCACATATATAAAGGAGAGAGAGCCCCGATCATCAGTCAGATCACAAATAAAGGAGAGAGAGCCCCGATCATCAGTCAGATCACAAATAAAGGAGAGAGAGAGCCCCGATCATCAGTCACATCAAATATATAAAGAAGAGACCGAGTCCCGATCATCAGTCAGATCACATATATAAAGGAGAGGGAAAACCCTGATCATCAGTCAGATCAAATATATAATGGAGAGAGCAAGCCCCGATCATCAGTCACATCACATATGTAAAGGAGAAAGAAATAATGGGAAAATGTAGAGGAAAAAAAACCCCAAAACACCCAAAAACCCAACCTGTAAAAGCCTTCCTTGTGTAGACATCCAAAAGCCGAGACTGCTGCTGGGTGCCACCATTTTGGCTGTGATGTCAGCAGCCCCTGCAGACTCAGTGCTCCCCTGGCAGAAACACAAGATTATGAAGAGAGATGAGGGAAGGGGTGGAGGAGCTGGGCCAGCGCAGACAGTAATGACACACTCTCAAAAGAGGAGAGGGTCTATGACGTGCAAGTAGGGAGGGGGGCTGTGCTAGGGAAATGACTAGTCAGATGTTCTAGCAAGTTCAAAGGCTTGTTGCACGTGAATAAAAGATTAGTTATGGGAAGAGCTCTAAGTAGGCAATGTGAAGTTGGTGACAACCCTGTATGATCATATTATATTAGGGAAGGTGGAAAGGCTTGTCATGTCTGAACCTTCTACCTTTATCTTCCCTGCAGACGGATGCAGAGAAGCATCTGCACATTGACCGCAGTACCCTGTGGTCTGGCGAAGATCTGAAGAAGTCAGATGGTGGATCAGATAGCGGAGTGAAGATGGAGTCCGGTTGTAAATGGAGGAAAAACCCCTCAGACCTCTCGGATGAGTCTGACAAAAGCACGTCCGGGAGGAAGAACACGGTCATCTCACAAACTGGGTCCTGGCGGAGGGGGATGACGGCGCAGGTGGGGATAACGGCACCTCGGACCAAACCATCGGGGACACTAAAGACTCCCGGGACAGGTA
Organism: Staurois parvus; assembly: GCF_062004578.1. Classification (NCBI taxonomy): domain Eukaryota; kingdom Metazoa; phylum Chordata; class Amphibia; order Anura; family Ranidae; genus Staurois; species Staurois parvus. The sequence continues at coordinate 149,186 of NW_028319908.1, read as the reverse complement.
AGAGAGAGTTCAAAGCCCATAGGTCTGGAGGAAAGACCGCGCTCCATGCCCATAGCGACCCATTTTGTCCTTTCTTTAAATTCGTAGGCACGGGGAAAACTGACGACGCCAAGGTCTCTGAGAAAGGCCGTCATTCTCCAAAGTCTGCGCAGGTAAAGCGTTCTCCGTCGGACGCCGGACGCAGCAGTGGGGATGAGACCAAGAAACCTCCGAGCAATACCTCCAGGGCCATTACGGCAAACACCAACACATTTGGCTTTAAGAAGCCGGGAAGCACAGTCGTTGGCATGCCTATCATAACCGCCAGTGGCGCCACCATCACCAGCGGCTCTGCTACTTTAGGAAAAATGCCAAAATCCACTGGACTCATCGGCAGGTCTGCGAACCGAAAGGCCAGCATAGATGGCTCTCAGCACCAAGATGATGGCTACTTACAGCTTAGTGCCAGGACCAACCTTCAATACCGCAGCTTACCCCGGCCCAGTAAATCCCGCAGTGGCGCCGGAAACCGATCGAGCACCAGCAGCATCGACTCCAACATCAGCAGCAAGTCCGCCGGGCTGCCCATCCCTAAAATGAGGGAGGCCGGAAAAGTGACCCTTGGAAACTCGGTGCCAGGATTGATAAACCAGACCGACCGCGAGAAAGGGATCTCCTCGGACAATGAGAGTGTAGCGTCCTGCAACTCCGTGAAACTGACCCCAGCATCACAAGGAGCCCCTGGTGGTACCCGCCAGACGGGAAATAAATACCCCGATGTATCTTCACCCACATTACGCAGGTATGATGCTGCATACCCAATGCCTGATTCTTTCTTGTCTGCCCCTTTAATTAATTGGATTCCAGCTCAGCATCACATATGGGCATTACCTAGGATCAGAGGCATAACTAGAACCTTCAGGTCCCCAGTGCAACAAAGCATGAAGGGCCCCCCTTCCCCCACTTGGGCCCTTCCCACTGATCCCAGGCCCCTTTACTCCTTTTGACCCTTAATTACGGTCCAGTAGCATGTTCTGCAGTGGGCCCTGCCGTCCTGCCCCCCACCCCCCCCCACGGTGGCAGAACGCTAGGGCCCGGTCTCAAGTGTGACCTTTACAACCCTGATAGTTCCGCCACTGGTGTCAGTAGGTTTTTTTTTTTTTATCATTTTAATTTAGTTTGTTATTTTTTTGCACATTTATTTCTTGTTATTTTTAGTTTTTTTGTGAGCCCCTTTGGGGGGTCTTTGGTGAAATATCAGGGGTCTAAACAGACTTCTGATGTTTCACCTTATGAGGCAGAGAAAGGAGATTGAGGACACAGCCCTCCGTCTACATCTCTGCAGCCTCAGAATGAATGGACAGTAACAGCTCTGTACAGAGGCTCCCTGTTCATTCACAAACCGAAGCATAGTAAACCGTTTACTACGCCTCAGTTAAGAATGAACAGTCAGTAATCAGTACTGATCACAGACTCTGTCCTTTCAGAAAAGGAAGGGTCCAGTAAATGACATATATACCATCCGGTTCCCCCGCTTTCCATCCTGACACATCGTCCTCAGCAGCCAGTGGGAGAGAGTAGGGGGGAACCCAGCTGCGGGGTGGGGGGTGAGGAGAGCACAAAAGGGCAGCAGGACCTGGATAGGAGGGGAGGGGGGGGTGGCAAACGGAGGAACTGATACCCCCACATTTCCCTTCTTCAGCCGCTGAATGTGTGCAGGATGGAGAGGAGGAAAAGCTGGCTTTCAGCAGCTGGAGGGAAACGGAGGGCATCAGTTCCTCTGTATGCCGCCCCTCCGCACGGGCCCCCTGGAGCATGGGACTGGGTCGCAATTGCAATCCCTGTAGGATGCACTGCTTGCTTCAGGACTGAGGGATCATGGGAGGAATACTGAAGCAGGGTGCTGTGATGTTTCCAGGAAGCTATGTACAGCACCCTTCCACTAGCTGACATGGTTTCATTAACATCCCAATTCTAATTTCCCATTTCCAGGCTTTTTGGTGGAAAGCCCAATAAACCAGGCCCGGTCACAACTTCGGAGAACATGAAAAACTCTGTGATCATTTCCAACCCCCACGCCACCATGAGCATCTCCTCTCATCCAGACTCTCCATCCGGCAGCGGTATCCTGAGCAGCGGAGGCAGCAGCCCTCTCTACGGGAAAGGCATGGATCTAAACCCGTCTCCCCTGGCCTCCAGCCCCGGCTCTGCCTATTCCGCACCCTCCAATAGCTTAACCTGGGGCACCAACGCCAGCAGCTCTTCCGCCGTCAGCAAGGACGGTTTGGGGTTTCAGTCCATCAGCAGCCTTCACACCAGCTGTGAATCGATCGACATCTCCCTCAGCAGCAATAATTCGCCCAGCGCTCTGACCGCATCTCCCCGGGATGACTCCATGTCTGGATTTGTGAGGACAAATAGTGTGAAGACCGCAATGTCAGAGAGGTGAGCAAGTCTGCATTTCTCTTCACCGTCCTGTTGGGGAACACGGGTCAGGCCCCGGGGGGGGGGGGGGGGCACGGTGCTGAAAAGTTACCATTTAAAGGTGAACTCCAGGCAGTTATGAAAGCAAAACGCCAACAGAGGCAGTTATGTCGTTCGATATTGTTTGTTTTAAACGCAACCAATATATCTAAATTCAGCTTCATTTCACCCACTAATAGTCGCCTGTACAGCAGCATTCAGACTGGGAGAGGGAAGGACAGCACTGGGGTTCAATCAGGTGTTCTGTGTGCAGGGGCGGATTGGCAACTCATGGGGCCCCTGGGCAATAGGAAATCATGGGGCCACACCACACCCAAAAAAGCCTATAAAAGCTACCAGGGCATCTCATGGGGCCCCCTACTGATGCCAGGCCCTCAGGCAGTGCCCGAGTGCCTAAATGGTTAGTCCGCCCCTGACTGTGTGCAAATGTGCTTATAGGAGAAAAGAGCAGAGGGATGACCTTACCAGCCTGTTGCTGCTCCAGTTACAGGCTGGGGGTAGGGAGGTCACCTAACTTTATTGCTTAAGCCCGGGATCACATATATGCGGTGCGGTATATCGCATGTGATTCACACAGGAACCGCACCGCGTTCCTCTGCAAATCACATGCGATTTGTGTGCGGCCCCAACCAATAAAATGAAAGCATTTAGACCAGCTCCCAGAATGTTTTGGGGAAATTCCTTTACAATGCACACCTGACCTCCATTAGTTGGATACAAATACAGGCGCACCTCGGTTTACGAACGCCTCGGTAAACGTAATTTTCGGTTTACGAATGAAAATCCATTGAAAATAACGCCTCGGTTTATGAATTTTTTACACATTTTTTTCGCAATATGAAGTGTATGCCGGTGCCAAATTTTAAATCCAATTGCCGGCTTTTTTTGGAGCTAAAGCTAACTTTGTTTCTTTTGAGAAACTAAAAGGAAACCTTGTTTCTTTTAACTCGATAAAAGGAAACTTTGTTTCTTTTAAGAAACTAAAAGGAAACCTTGTTTCTTTTAACTCAATAAAAGGAAACTTTGTTTCTTTTAAGAAACTAAAAGGAAACATTGTTTCTTTTAACTCAATAAAAGGAAACTTTGTTTCTTTTAAGAAACTAAAAGGAAACCTTGTTTCTTTTAACTCGATACAAGGAAACTTTGTTTCTTTTAGGAAACTAAAAGGAAACATTGTTTCTTTTAACTCGATACAAGGAAACTTTGTTTCTTTTAAGAAACTAAAAGGAAACCTTGTTTCTTTTAACTCGATACAAGGAAACTTTGTTTCTTTTAGGAAACTAAAAGGAAACCTTGTTTCTTTTAACTCGATACAAGGAAACTTTGTTTCTTTTAGGAAACTAAAAGGAAACATTGTTTCTTTTAACTCGATACAAGGAAACTGTTTCTTTTAAGAAACTAAAAGGAAACATTGTTTCTTTTAACTCGATACAAAGAAACTTTGTTTCTTTTAGCTGTGGGGAAAGTGACAGCTGATTCTGTGAGCTATAGTGAAGAAAAAAAAAGCTGGTAATTACATTTAAAAACCGGCACCGACCTATAGTGACAGCGACTTCTTTTTTTTTTTTTACTTATTTCTGACCTCCGGAACGGATTAATTGGTTTTCAATGCATTTCTATGGGAAACCGCGTTTCGGCTTTGCACATTTTTCTCAATATGAAACATCTCAGAGAACGCATTAACTTCGTAAACCGAGGTGCACCTGTATAGTGAGGAAACCATGTGCTGCCTGTTGATACATCCGTGGATGTGTATTGTAGATCCTGTCTAATGTCACAATGCCGTGTGTATCCCTGTGGCATTGCCGTAGCGGCTCCTCCTGCCGGGATTCCAGCCCGCATCAGATACACACAGAGACAAGGATAGAATGGTTTGCACTGAAGCGGTGAAGCCTTTCGCAGCTGATGGTGAATCAGCAAATTGGGACGCAGCACAAAATTCCTTCCTTCCTTCCAACATTTACACAACAAACTTACAGCCCTCTTTCCTTTATTTACCCATCACAGTTATGCGCTCACTTCAATTGCTTTTAATCCAAGTGTATCTAAAACATGGAATACCAACAAAGGATACCACTCCAGGCGGTCTTACGGCTTACCCAACAACCCCGGCTCAGTGGGGCCCGTCCTTCCCCAGTACACTGGAATCAGAGAAGGCGGCACCTGCATCACATTTTTTTTTTTTCAGCTTCGAAAAACATCATTGCTACTTATTTAAAATAAATATTCAATAGAGAAGATGTGACTTTCGGGGTGCGTGAACATGAATACCAAATGTATTAAAAAGTTATATCATTTTTATTTCGTATTTTTGTTATAAACACAACATAAAGGAAAAAATACAGAAACATAAAAACAATTTCAGTACTAAGGGTAAAACTGAGATTCAAACTTGGTTAGATATTTGTAGTTATTCCCTACATGTTTCGCCCTCACGGGCTTCTTCAGGGGAGATTTTTTGCAGGAATTTCAACTGCCGAGGCAGTCTAAAGGTATATCAAAGGAAAACTATATAATTAAATAATTATATAATTACCAAACAACCTTAAGGTTGTTTGGTAATTATATAATTTTCCTTTGATGTACCTTTAGACTGCCTTGATGGTTGAAATTCCTTCAAAAAATTTTCCCTTGAAGAAGCCCGTGAGGGCGAAACATGTAGGGAATAACTACAATTATCTAACCAAGTTTGAATCTTAGTTTTCCCCTTAGTACTGAAATTGTTTTTATGTTTCTGTATTTTTTCCTTTCTAAGGGTAAAACTGAGATTCAAACTTGGTTAGATATTTGTAGTTACTCCCTACATGTTTCGCCCTCACAGGCTTCTTCAGGAGAAATTTTTTTGCAGGAATTTCAACTGGCGAGGCAGTCTAAAGGTACACCAAAGGAAAATTATATAATTACCAAACAACCTTAAGGTTGTTTGGTAATTATATAATTATTTAATTATATAATTTTCCTTTTATATACCTTTTAGACTGCCTTGGCAGTTGAAGTTCCTTCAAAAAATCTCCCCTGAAGAAGCCTGTGAGGGCGAAACATGTAGGGAGTAACTTCAAATATATAATCAAGTTTGAATCTCAGTTCTCTTAATACTGAAATTGTTTTTATGTTTCTGTATTTTTTCCTTTCTTGCTGTGTTTTTTACAAAAATACGAAATAAAAATTATATAACTTTTTAATACATTTGGTATTCACCGCCGAAGCAGTCTAAAGGTATATCAAAGGAAAATTATATAATTACCAAACAAAAGAATTAATATTTAAACATCAACTAATACCAGAAGTGAGATTTAAGCATTTGCTGGCACACTGAATGAAACTTCCGAATATAATCCTTCTTGGGGGTTTCCAGTGATGGAACACATCCAGTACAAGCTGATGGTGTCACCCACCCCAATAATCAGGGGTTCTGCTGGGGCGGGGTTTGGTCAGAGGGGCAGGTTTGGAACACATCCAGTACAATTTGATGGTGTCACCCACCCCAATAATCAGGGGTTCTGCTGGGGCGGGGTTTGGTCAGAGGGGCGGAGTTAGATCTTTTTTACGGGAAATTCCCACCATTGGAATCACCGCAAGATGTAGGTATCCAGTGGGGCGATTCAATCCAGGAAAACCATTGTTGGGGCGGAGTTGATTTTTTTTGTTTCCTTTTTCTAATCTGTGATTTTTAATTGAATGCTGTTTTGTTTTGTGCTTGGTGTCGGTCTGTCGCCGTAGCCCTCTGTCCTCCCCTGGTGCTAGTCCTAAGTTCAGCAGAAACACTCTTCCCCGGAAGCAGGACAGGTAACTGCGTCTGTCATGGCTGTACACAACGCCCGTCTTATGTCCGCATGGCAGGCTGCTCTTTGTCGTCTTACCTGTGGGAACGAGCCACTGCCTGTTGCTTGCGGTTCCCATTCACGGTGTTTTGTGGTCCAGTGCAACGATCCCATCGAGAGCTTCTTGCTGGCAGACGGCTTTCTCTCTCTCTGGCATGCGGCCTGACAGCTTGTCATCACCTCTGTTGTCCGTCATCATTCTCACCTGCTTGGATAAGCGGCTCTGACTGCGTATTTATAGACCGCTTTTAGGATTTGTTGACATTGAGCAGTGAGGTGTAAAGAGAACCGGTCATGAATGAGCTTTGCAACAGTCTGAATAGTCAGCCTGTGGGCTGTTATAATACTGCAGGCGTGATTATGAAAATGTAGTTTTGGGTATGCAGGATCGGAGGTTAGCAGATATCTGACAGTCGATGCCCTGTTAACTGACCTCACGCTGTCTTCCAGCTCCTGAGACTGCATAACAAACTGACCTCACGCTGTCTTCCAGCTCCTGAGACTGCATAACAAACTGACCTCACGCTGTCTTCCAGCTCCTGAGACTGCATAACAAACTGACCTCGCGCTGTCTTCCAGCTCCTGAGACTACATAAAAAACTGACCTCACACTGTCTTCCAGCTCCTGAGACTGCATAACAAACTGACCTCACACTGTCTTCCAGCTCCTGAGACTGCATAACAAACTGACCTCGCACTGTCTTCCAGCTCCTGAGACTGCATAACAAACTGACCTCAAGCTGTATTCCAGCTCCTGAGACTGCATAACAAACTGACCTCGCGCTGTCTTCCAGCTCCTGAGACTGCATAACAAACTGACCTCAAGCTGTATTCCAGCTCCTGAGACTGAATAACAAACTCACCTCACGCTGTCTTCCAGCTCCTGAGGCTGCATAACAAACTGACCTTGCGCTGTCTTCCAGCTCCTGAGACTGCATAACAAACTGACCTCACGCTGTCTTCCAGCTCCTGAGACTGCATAACAAACTGACCTCGCGCTGTCTTCCAGCTCCTGAGACTGCATAACAAACTGACCTCAAGCTGTATTCCAGCTCCTGAGACTGCATAACAAACTGACCTCACGCTGTCTTCCAGCTCCTGAGACTGCATAACAAACTGACCTCACGCTGTATTCCAGCTCCTGAGACTGAATAACAAACTGACCTCACGCTGTCTTCCAGCTCCTGAGGCTGCATAACAAACTGACCTTGCGCTGTCTTCCAGCTCCTGAGACTGCATAACAAACTGACCTCACGCTGTCTTCCAGCTCCTGAGACTGCATAACAAACTGACCTCGCGCTGTCTTCCAGCTCCTGAGACTGCATAACAAACTGACCTCAAGCTGTATTCCAGCTCCTGAGACTGCATAACAAACTGACCTCACGCTGTCTTCCAGCTCCTGAGACTGCATAACAAACTGACTTCACATGTCTTCCAGCTCCTGAGACTGCATAACAAACTGACCTCAAGCTGTCTTCCAGCTCCTGAGACTGCATAACAAACTGACCTCGTGCTGTCTTCCAGCTCCTGAGGCTGCATAACAATCTGATCTCATACACTGTCTTCCAGCTCATGGGACTGTATAACAAGCTGACCTCACGCTGTCTTCCAGCTCCTGAGACTACATAACAAACTGATCCCATGCACTGCCCTCCAGCTCCTAAGACTGCATAACAAACTGAACTCACACTGTCTTCCAGCTCCTGAGACTGCATAACAAACCGACCTCATACACTGTCTCCTAGCTCTTGAGGCTGCAATTTTTTTTTTGTTTCTTTGACCTTCAGCGCTCACTTGTTCCGTCTCAGGAGCTGCCAGGCCGTGTTTTAGGTGAGATTGTTGACATGGCAGCTGGACACACACGACAACTTTACCTTTCTTCAACCAGCATTTGATTGCAAAACCAACCAATTAAGTGGCAAGGCAGCCCACCGCCAACCGACCTGACTGTTATGGCTTCAGAATTGTTTGCCGCTCTTTGCATTGATTACTCAGTTTTGTGAATGACTATGAATCCCAGTTTGAAGCGCCAAGCCATGAGTTAAAGGGATTGTCCACGTTTAACAAATATGTCCTACTGACCTGCTCTGTGTAATGGTTTTGCACAAAGCAGACCCAATCCTTGTCTTCTCAGGTTCCCCCGCTGGTGCTCCTGGCTCCTCCCTCCTGCCAAGTGCCCCCATAGCAAGCAGCTTGCTATGGGGGCACTTAGCTTGCTCATTGCCCCCCCCCGCTCTCTGCTCACTGGATGTGATTAACACCATTTTTCTTTAATGCAGACAATGCATTAAGGTACAAAAACATTCTACCTTTACAACTACCTAAAAAGTTCCAATATGGCTCCATTTTAATGCACGGTCATAAAACCCAACAGGTTGGCTTTGGTTGTATATAACCAACCCAACACGTTTCGGGAGTCAGAGATCGTCCCTTCATCAGGGCTTCAGTCAGTGCTGGACCAAGGTCATCTAACGCCCAGGGTGAAGATGTCCAATGGCGTCTCTCCCCCTAAATGTATGAGCATTATGTGTCATCAAAAATCCCCCCCCCCCCAAAAAAAAAAATTGCACATTAATCTTCACACTTATCCCCTAAGAATAAATTCCCCACAAGCCAAAATTCTCCACAAACAACCCCCCCCCTTGCAGTACAAATGCCCCCTCCTAGCACAAATCCTCTACCCCTCAAATTTCCCCTCTGAGCATAAATCCTCCCCCCTCCAAATCCCTCTCTCCCAGCACAAATTCTCCTCTAATTTCTTCTCCTTGCACTAATCCTCCCCCCACCCCAAATGTACACTTCTAGCACAAATCATCCCTAGAAGCACAAATCCTCCCTCCTAGCACAAATCCTCTACCCCTCAAATTTCCTCTCTGGGCATAAATCCTTTTCTCCTCTCCCAGCACAAATCCCCCCAAAATCCCCTCTCCTCGCACTAATCCTCCCCCCAAATTTCCCCTCCCAGCACAAATCCCCCCAATCATCCCTAGCAGCACATATCCTCCCTCCTTGCACAAATCCTTACCCCTCAAATTTCCCCTCTGAGCATAAATCCTCCTCCCTCCAAATCCCTCTCTCCGAGTGCAAATTCTCCTCTAATCTCTTCTCCTTGCACGAATCTTCCCCCCAAATTTCCCCTCCTAGCACAAATCCTCCCAATCATCCCTACTAGCACAAATCCTCCCTCCTAGCACAAATCCTCTACCCCTCAAATTAACCTTCTGGGCATAAATCCTTTCCCTCTCTCCCAGCACACATTTCCCCAAAATCCCCTCTCCTTGCACTAATCCTCCCCTCAAATTTCCTCTCCTAGCACAAATCCCCCCAATTATCCCTAACCACACAAATCCTCTACCCCTCAAATTTACCCTCTGGGCATAAATCCTTTCCCCCTCTCCCAGCACAAATCCCCCCAAAATCCCCTCTCTTTGCACTAATCTTCCCCCAAATTTCCTCTCCTAGTACAAATCCCCCCCAATCATCCCTACTAGCACAAATCCCCCCAATCATCCCCAACCACACAAATCCTCTACCCCTCAAATTTACCCTCTGGGCATAAATCCTTTCCCCCTCTCCCAGCACAAATCCTCCCAAAATCCAATCTTTGCACTAATCCTCTCCCCAAATTTCCCCTCCTAGCACAAATCCCCCCCAATCATCCCTACTAGCACAAATCCCCCTTTCTAACAGAAATACACCCTCAAATCCCCACCGCACCCAGGGCAGCCGCCCCTCTTGCCCGCGCCTTGTCCCGGCCCTGGCTTGAGGACTGGAAACAATGTATACAAACTAAACTGGACTGAGTAAGGAACACAATGTGAAAGGTATAGTGACCAATTAAATATTAAAGTTCCTCAGCAGCTGGTTGAGGGTTGGTGCGACAATCTCACATTCATATAATTATAACACAAACTAAGGACTTTGTGGAAATTCTTTGGCATGCAGAGACTGCCAACCCAGAATCCAGAAACCCCGGACTGAACACGGCTGCAACCTGAATGGACACCAAAAGGACAGTTCTAAAGGTTCCAGTGCTACTTTATCATTCTTTTAATATTCTAAGTGAAGGCCGGTTGAAATTGCTTACAACATTTGCCACGTATATGCTCAACATCCCACTTCTTCAGGTGACCTCTGACCCCCGACATACAACCTAAGACTAAGTATAGACAGAACGTTTCTTGATCCTATTATCCAAAAATAAAAATAAAAAAAAACTCCATACAAAGTAACATAACATTGGCTTTACCATATCTGCATGCTTGCTTTACCAATCACAATTACCTGTTACCAGGTAGATCTAACCGCACATCTGCAACATCATTGGGGGGGGAGGGGTTGTGCCTGAAGACGCTGTTGGCCTTCTATGCCCATAACCCTGGCCGATAGTGTTCAGCACAAACATTTGGGGTTTTGTTTTGGGGTGCAGATTTTTTTTGGGGTGTTGTATTTTACTGCAGAAAGCTTCCCTTGTGATATCGGTGCTGATATCAATGTGACCGCTATCGTCATAACTCCCTCCCCGGGGATAAACTGCAAGCTTAGGGTTCGTGGATTAGAATTTAGGGATTAGTTAGTGATATTTTTTTTTCTGGGGGGGTATGACATTACTTGGCACCCAAAACAGGTGTGCCAATATTTTTACATACCTAGGGGGGAGTTCAGTGAGGCGGTGGCATGTTGTGCCATCCATGGCGGCCAATAAGGGGGTTGCACCAGCCTTCTTGTACGGGGCTCAGGTCCCGTCAGTTCAATAGGGGGGGGGGGGGAGGCAGGCAGCTTTATGGTGAAGACCGTTCTAAACTTGGTGTCCTCCTCCTGATGTAGTGCAGCTGGCTTTTCCTCCTCTCCCAGCCACTGCAGGGGGAGCCAGAGTAGGATTGGTTATAGTAATCTCTCCCCCCCCCCCCCCATCTACAGTTGGCTCAACCAACTTCCTGTAGCTATGATCCCACTGCATGCGCCCACCCCAACTCTGCTTCAATTTGTGAATGAACAGGGAGCCTTTGTACAGACCACTTCCTGTCCCTTCATTCTGCAGATAGAGGGATTGAGGGATCTGTGTCCTCAATCACTTTCTCTGTCTGAAAAGCGAGACATCAGGGGTCTGTTTAGACCCCTGATATTTCACCAAAGCCCCCCAAGGGCTTGTAAAAAATTTTTTTTATTAAATTAAATTGTAAAAATAAAAGTAAAACATAATTAGGAGGTCATTCACACAGGTAATCTGTTTGCATGAACGAGTGGCTAGTTCATGCGGCTGGAGCCATGCTCTGGGCCATACACCCAGGCTGGGGGAAGGTCAGGTAAGCTGTGTGGGGCCCCATAATTTCCATCATAGCCTCAGTAGTGCGTTTATGTGCTAGAAAATCTAAATATTATATTTCCCTTCTATGAGTGCCACCAAATTTGGTGCCAAAAAATTGAAAAATTTGGATTGGAATCCCTTTTAAGAAACTTTTTTTCCCTAGTCTTACAAGCTCCTAGAAGAAGCTTCTCCAGGTTTATCATCACGTCAGCCTGATTAATATATTCTCCTTCACCCTGCTGGCACAAGCCCTGGGTTGGTTGGCAGCCAAGTCGATATTTGTTATAACTAGGGGAAATCTAGGTCACATGAGGTGTGCGCACTTTCTAAACGATCGCTATAATTACAGCCTAACGTCGCTGGAAACAGTGTCAGTTATTATATTTATACTGCTCAGCTCCTATCCAACCACACCTTGTAATGTTATAAGGCATAGCAGGCAAATGATCACCACTCTATGCAGTTTGATTCGTTTTTTAGCTCCCTTATTCTTGTACTGGCTCTGCTCATGATGACCCATATTAGTATACGACACATTTCCAATCTGCTGTTATCGCTGCAAAGACCACATGGGCCAGCCATTCTCAACAAGGGTTCTGTGCAACTCTGGGGTTCCTCCATAGTTTGTTAGGGGTTTTTTGAGCTGTGGCTGATTGATCTTCAGTTTGATGGTGCTGCATAGTTCCAGGGCCAACTTAACTTGGTAGAGCCAGCTACATGACACCAGTAATCTTTTCAGCTGTCTGTAAAGGTGTTATTCTGACCACCATTGTAAAGAGCATTCTTACCACCAATGTAAGGAGCATTCTTCCCACCAACCACCAATGTAAGGAGCATTCTTCCCACCAACCACCAATGTAAGGAGCATTCTTCCCACTAACCACCAATGTAAGTTACAGTCTTCCCACCAACCACCAATGTAAGGATCCAGTCTTCCCACTGGCCACCAATGAAAGGGACATTCTTCCAACTGACCACCAATGTATGGAACATTCTTCCCAATGGCCGCCAATGTAAGGGGCATTCTTCCCACTGGCCACCAATGTAAGGGGAATTCTTCCCCCTGACCACCATTGTAAGGGACATTCTTCCCACTGACCACCAATGTATGGAACATTCTTCCCACTGACCCCCAATGTAAGGGACATTCTTCCCACTGACCCCCAATGTAAGGGACATTCTTCCCACTGACCCCCAATGTAAGGAACATTCTTCCCAATGACTGCCAATGTCAGGGGAATTCTTCCCACTGACCACCAATATAAGGAGCATTCTTCCCACTGATCACCATTGTAAGGGACATTCTTCCCACTGACCACCAATGTAAGGGACATTCTTCCCACTGATCCCCAATGTAAGGGACATTCTTCCCACTGACCCCCAATGTAAGGGACATTCTTCCCACTGATCACCAATGTAAGAAGTATTCTTCCCACGGATCACCAGTGTACGAAGCATTCTTCCCCACTATCCACCAATATTAGAAATATTCTTCCCACTAACCACCAATATTGGAATTATTCTTCCCACTTTCCACCAATGTAAGGGATATTCTTCCCACTGACCACCAATATTAGAAGTATCCTTCCCAATGGCCACCAATGTAAAGGACATTCTTCCCACTAACCACCAATATTGGAATTATTCTTCCCACTTTCCACCAATGTAAGGGGCATTCTTCCCACTTTCCACCAATGTAAGGGGCATTCTTCCCACTGACCCCCAATGTAAGGGACATTCTTCCCACTGACCACCAATGTAAGGGGCATTCTTCCCACTGACCCCCAATGTAAGGAGCATTCTTCCCACTGATCACCATTGTATGAGGAACCTTTCCCACTGACCACCAACAAATTGGTTTTAGCTGGGTTCTCTGAGACCTGGAAATTAATGTAAGGGTTCCTTGGGGGTTAAAAAGGTTGAGAAAGGCTGACATAGGCATTTTGGTTGCTACATCTGAACTGTGCAATACAGCTGTATATGTTAAATTGTTAACTGTGCAGGAAGCCTGTACTAAGAGGACTATGAAGGCTCACAGGCTGTGATAGTGCGTTTTCCCCAGGTGACCATAAATAAAGCTGTTTTGCCACACCCTTGATCAGCATTTCTCAACCTTTTTCTTCATTCACAAAACCATTTATCGATGACTAAGTCCCCTGTTGGTGGGGCAAAACACATCAGAGAGCGTGGTTTTTTGGCGGAGAGTCCCCCCCCCCCCCCCATCATCACATCAGCAGCATCCCCCATCCAAAAAACCTCTCAACACATCAGAATCCGCATCTTTCCCTTCGAAGACATCCCTATACATCAGAGTCCCCCCCCATCATAGAGTCCCCTCTTCCTATCACAGCTACTCCAACAACACAGCAGAAGCAGAACAGGCCTGGAAAGACGTGCACTCTGACCTCTCTTGAATGGTGTGGATGGCCCTGCATGCTGTCTGCCCTGGATCAGCATTGTGCATTGCCATGGTACGGCTGGGACACCATGGGTACTGCCCCCTGAGCAGGGGTGGACTGACAACTCATGGGGCCTCCGGGCAATAGGGGATCATGGGGCCCCTGTGTCCTCGCCCACACTCAAACCACACCCAAAAAAGACTATCTAAGGTACCAGGGGCATCTCATGGGGCCCCCTACTGACCCTAGGCCCTTGGGCTGTCAGGGCTCCCGGTAAGACCAGAGATGTGTGAACTGACACAGGGAAACGCAGGCTCAAGTATGGTGTAACAGTATAATTTATTAAAGGTTATACACAAATATAACAAAACCAAACCTCCAACTGCTACTGAAATGTACACAGACAAGAGCAGTCAGGGCTGGTGAGGTGGAGTGGTCAGGCAGGCCGAGTCAGGAACCATCGGGGCAGACAAGAAACAAAGGAGCAGGAAGAGCGTAGTCAGACAGGCCGGGTCAGGAACAATCAGGCAGACAAGGTACCAAAGGAGCAGGCTGGAGAGTGGTCAGGAATAGCCGGGGCAGGACAGGCGGAGTTCATTCAGAGTCCGGATCAAAGCAGAATCTGGAATCAGGCAGGAAGCAGACAGGGTACAGGGGCTCATAGGAAACATACACCAAGACACTGACTGCAGGTCTGGCCATTACTTAAATATGCCTCCTGCAATCAGCCTCAGGTGATGGCCGATTGCAGGAGTGAGCTTCTGGTTGCTGAGAGCACCCGCTGGCCAACCCTGGTACTGCAGCCCACACGGCAGATGAGTCCCACCACCATTGGCGAGTCCATTCCTGACACGGGCAGTGCCCAAGTACCCCAATGGTCAGTCCACCCCTGCCCCTGAGCTTCACTGGTTGTTAGGGTGCTGACGGCCAGCTTGAACCGTGGCAGCACATCATTCACATCCAGGGCAAACTGGTTCACGGCTCCCAAAGAGAACCTAAACGGCACTTTGGTTGAGAAACACTGCTCTAGATACTTACACAGGTCCAGGGACTCTCATTGGTGATAATCGCTGCTTACGAAATTGATGATTTTGCCGCCTTGCCTTATAATAGGACATTTTTGGACAAATGCATTTACGCTTTAAATATCTCATTAACATCCGCACTGGTCTGAGTGTCGTTTCCTCACAACTGTGACTTGTGAGTGTTCACCTTGCACGTTTCACACGCTCCTGTGTTTTTGCACGTTTGTGTTTGAGCATCCCCCCCCCCCCCCTCCGCTGTAACGTTTGGCTGGTCCATCTCCACTTCCTTTTTCCACTTCCACGAAAATGATCTCTCCTCTTTTAACTTTGCTGCAGTGACCCCCAGCTCGATAGAAACACATTGCCTAAGAAGGGATTCAGGTATCGGCACCGCTGTGACTTCTGTTGTGGTTTTTGAAGCCTCGTTCCGTGTTTTCAGTTTTGCATTCTTGTTTGTACGGCCAATATTCAAAGTGGTTTTTTTGTGTTGCATGTGATGGACTTGGTGGGATGTTGTACCATATGTTATTGTTAACCCGGCAGAATTTTATTGAATGTACTAATGCGGAGAAAGTCACAATAATTGTAAATGTTCACTAATATTGTCGAAAAATTGGGTAGCAGTGAAAACGCATCCAATGCGTGGAATGGGAGTATGCCATTGCCTACCCTGAGTTTCGTGTTACTAAAGTATTAATAAGACCATTGCGTATTACATCCTTACAATCAAAGAGAGTGAAATGTGAAATCGAATTCCCAGCTGAGGAATAGATATCCATTTCAATGAAAAATAATACTTCTGTTGTGTGTGTGTGTGTGTCTGTGTGTATATATATATATATTTGTTTTTTGTTTGTTTTTGCATGTCGTTTATTGCAGTGTACCTGTTTTGCAATTATTGCTCAATGTCTAAACTTCATGATTTCTAAATAAACTGCTGCATTTCGCTGACACTGGGAAACAAGAAAGGACAGAGAGAGCCATGTCTGGCAGATTTGGTGCTGTCTTCCAGCATGTACTTTGTTGGGGTCATCAAATAGGGTCTTGTTTTTTGCCATAAAATTCCCGTTACTTAACCTGACGGGTCAAAGTTGAAATACGAACAGGATTTAAAACACTATAGAGCAGCCTTTCTCAACCTTTTCAACACAGAAGAACCCTTAAAATATATTTTGAGTCTCAGGCAATCCCCTGCTAAAAATTGCTATATCTACAACTCATGATACATTCGAGTGATGGTCAGTGGGAAGAATGCTCCTCACACTTGTGGTCATTGAGAAGAATTAACTCTGCAGATAGCTAAAAAGATCAATGCTATCAGTGGGAACTTACCTGAGAGGCAGATATTGCTTGTTGCTCAAGAAACCCCTATCAACTTCTGGAGGAAATCTAGGGTTCCATGGAACCCTGTTTGAGAAACTCAAACCCTGAGGTAGAGCATCCATTCTCATCCAGGTTCTGTGGAACTCAAGGGTTCATCTAGAGGTACACTTGAAATGATGCATCGGTCTCAGACAACCCCTGCTAAAAATTACTGAGTCACTGTGCATTAGTGTGATAGTCAAGAAGAATTATTCATACATTTGTGGTCAGTGGAAATACTCTGACAGATACCTAAAAAGTTCATTGGTTTCAGTGACAACTTATCGGATTGGCCGAAATTACTCTTTGTTCAAGGAACCCCTAGCAACCCATGGAGGAACCCTAGGGTTGGGAAAGGCTGCTCTAGTGGTTGTTAGGGGTTCCTTGAGCGGTGGCTACGTGACATCCCATTTGATGGTGAATACATATTTCCAGGGCCAACTCCACTTGGTGGAGTCAGGAGCAGGACTCCAATTATCTTTTTAGCTGCCTGTAAGAATGACACTCTAACCACCAGTGTAAGGAACATTCTTTCCACTAACCATCAATGTAAGAAACATTCTTCCCATTGACCACCAATGTAAGGGACATTCTTCCTACTGACCACCAATGTAAGGGACATTCTTCCTACTGACCACCAATGTTAGGAGCATTCTTCCCACTGACCACCAATGTAAGGAACATTCTTCCCGCTGACCACCGATGTAAGGGACATTCTTCCCACTGATCCCCAATGTAAGGAACATTCTTCCCGCTGACCACCAATGGAAGGAGCATTTATCTCACTGACCACCAATGTAAGGGACAGTCTTCCCACCAACCACCAATGTAAGGAGCATTTATCTCACTGGCCACCAATTTAAAGAGGCATTTCTCTCACTGACCAGCACTGTAATTAACATTCTTCCCACTGACCTCCAATGTAAGGGACATTCTTCCCACTGACCTCCAATGTAAGGGACATTCTTCCCACTGACCACCAATTTAAGGAACATTATTCCCACTGACCACCAATGTAAGGGACATGTTTACCATGGACTCCCAATAAATTGGTTCTAGCAAGGGTTTTCCAAGACCTAAAATTTTTCTCAAGGATTGCTGTTATACAAAACGGTTGAGAAATGCTGCTTTAGAGGTTCTAACTCAAAGAGGCTCTAACTCCAAGTCCACTCAAAACTTGATTGTTTTTTTGGTAGATACTAGGGTAGAGGGGAGGAGGAATGTTTTGTAGTCCTAACACACTTCCGGTCATAGGATGACAATGTTGTTCCTCCATACCTACAGTACAGAGAGGGAGCATTGTTACCCTGGAACAGAGAGTGCATTACTGGCAAGATCACTTAGTGAAAATGAAGTTAAAAAGTCTGCAAAAAAGAAAGCTAACGCAGTTACCACATCTAAGACTGGTTAGCTGCAATAGATACATTTTTGTTCGTGGGTTTAGATACACTTCTAACCCAAAACGTCAGTTCCTGTATCTGCATTTCTGCCATGACCATTATGAGGGTCTCCCATATTTCATCCTGGGTTCCTATTGTACTTGAGAACATAACAAAAAGGTGGAAAGTGATGCAGAAACCTCTAAGGCTAGCAGGGCCACGGCTGAAAACTGCGTTAGGGAGATTTCCCAGCTGGAGTTCCCAAAAGCTAGTTAATAATGCAGACCAATAGATGGTACTGAAATACACTTGTTTTTGATGAACTGAGGCTTTAAGATACCGATCGACGTAAGATGATCAGTGATTGGTTCGGCTGTGGTTACAAACAGGTACCCCAGACATTTACAGGCCAGTTTTACATTCTTCAGACCATTCTACTTTTTTTTTCCAAAATATTGATCTGTGATGGAAACCAGAATCTCATTGTATTACCACCAAGGCCATGACAAACCCAAATGGCATTGTCATTTCTAAGACCGCTTCTCCAAAATTGAGCATCAACAAATTTTGTAATTGTCCAATCCAGCAAATTTGGACCAGTAGCCAGTTATTTCGGAAAAAAACTGAATTTTCTCCATTTTGTTGCATAATTTTTGGGGGGGCTTTCAAAAGAATTTGCTAGTTGACAATTTTTTCAGAGATCGTCGTAGAGAAACTTTATTTTTCCTGTAGCAAACAATACTAACTTCACTTGTGGTCAGTGTTGTTGGAATTGTATCTACTGGTTATTTTTGGATAGTCAGGTCCTGTCCTCTTCAGCTGAAAACCTTCCTATTTCCTTTGAGGTTAATCCTCTGTACACCTGGCCAAATTTATGTCATGTGCAAAGGCCACTTTAACTGGGCCGCCCCATGAAATCTTCATTTTGTGGCCACAGAGCTCTGTATACATTGGACATGTTTATGGAGGCTGGAAAAAGAACGATTTCACGGCAATTTTCCTTATTTCTGTTATGGCACTTTGAGTTCTTCTCATCTCCCCTACATAGAAAATAAGGATTATGCCAGATTTCAGATGACTAAAAAATCTCATCAAAATTTTAGTTCTGGGTAAAATTGTATCCTTAAAAAAACCAGTTGCCACCCTAAACAAGGGCCCACTCTGAATGACCAGATCCAGGCGTCTTTGTATGTCTGAAATAGGAACAATTCCAAGAAGTTTGGGTTCATTGACCAGTATGGTTGTTGAACCTTGTCGTCTATAAATCTTTAGTCTTGGAAAGTTTGAGGCACATTTCAGTGTTCTGTTTTAAGTTTTAATGACTGTTTGGTTGGAGTTATCCACATTTGAAGGTTTGTGCATGGTTGTTGATGATGTCTTATGGTTGTTGATGAAATATTATGAACCCATTGTCCTGGCTTCACCCAGGTATGCACCGTCCTCTCAGCTCCGAAGTCAGGATGACACCAAGGAATGGCTGCGTTCTCATTCGGCAGGAGGGCTACAAGACACGGCCAGTAGCTCTCCATTTTCACCTGGCTCCAGCATTACGTCTCCATGTGGAACTAGATTTAATTTCTCTCAGCTTGGTAAGTGACATTGACACCTCTGGTCTACAGTAACCATAATAATAGATGACTGATGTCCAACTGGAATAAACCCCGCCCCTGAGATAATGTTGACACTGGGGTGGTTGCTTTCTTTCCTAACTTACACAGTCTTGTTAGCTACATTCACTGTACTAGAGCATTGTTCTCCAAACTACAGCCTTGGGACTGGATGTGGCCCCTTGCTTTCCTTTGTCTGGCCCTTGGAGCACTACTCCTCCAACTGAAACCAATGATGGGACACCATTCCTCTCACTCACAGTTAATGTTGCACTATTCCTCCCACTGATACCAACAAGGGGCACTATTTCTCCCATTAAAACCAATGACGGGGCATTGCTTGCTCCAACTGACCACAGTGGGGCCTGCCCAAAGCTTGAAGGACAGTAAACTGGTCCTTTGCTTAGCAAGTTTAGAGGCCCCTGTACTAGAGTGAAAGAATGACCAGCTCTCATGGTGTGCTTTGACATATCTCTGCGGGGCTTCGGTATAAAACACTAAAGAATACTAACTCAATGGAAGGTCAGTCATTTTTTTCATGAAGAAACTGTTAAATTCTTAAAACAAAGTGTCTATTGCGCTTAATTAGAAGGTTTCTGGTTCTTCTGGGGCTTGGAGTTCTCCTCGGTAAAGATATGTTCTTCACGTAACCAGGGGTGGACTGACAACTCATGGGGCCCCCGGGCAATAGGGGATCATGGGTACCCTGTGTCCTTGCCCAAACTCAAAAAAGCCTATGAAAAAGGTACCAGGGGCATCTCATGGGGCCCCCTACTGACCCCGGGCACTCGGGCAGTGCCCGAGTTTCCAAATGGTCAGTCCCTGCACGTAACAGTATATTCCATTTCCATGGTCAAAGGATATGGATACTCATGTATAAAGAGCAAAGGAAGGTAGCCACGTAGTGTGATTCCATATACAGGCGTACCTCGGTTTACGAACGCCTCGGTTAACATAATTTTTGGTTTACGAATGAAAATCCATTGAAAATAATGGCTCGGTTTACGATTTTTTTTGGCAATACGAACGGATTAATTGGTTTTCAATGCATTTACAATTTTTTTTAATCGTGTCCCCGTACAGTATTTATGCCTTTAAAGTGCACTTTATAAAGAGTTTTGAACAGATAGACATTTTTTGACTTTTTATGACCTCCGGAACGGATTAATTGATTTTCAATGCATTTACAAATTTTTTTTGGCAATACGAACGGATTAATTGGTTTTCAATACATTTACAATTTTTTTTTTTTTAATGTCCCTGTACAGTATTTATGTCTTTAAAGTGCACTTTATAAAGAGTTTTGCACAGATACATTTTTTTTTTACTTTTTTCGGACCTTCGGAATGGATTAATTGATTTTCAGTGCATTTATGAATTTGTTTGGCAATACGAACGGATTAATTGGTTTTCAATGCATTTACAAATTAATTTTGAATCATGTCCCTGTACAGTATTTATGCCTTTAAAGTGCACTTTATAAAGAGTTTTGAACAGATAAGACTTTTTTTTATATTTTTCTGACCTCCGGAACGGATTAATTGGTTTTCAGTGCATTCCTATGGGAAACCGCGTTTCGGTTTACAAATTTTTCTCAATACGAAAAGTCCCGCAGAACGCATTAAATTCGTAAACCGAGGTACGCCTGTATTAATAAAAAAATCGAATAGTATACTCTCACAGCAAATAAATTATTCCAAGCATAAAATGCTGGACCAGAAGTAACACACCGACGGGCGCTCCACCGGCCGGATATGATGTCACCACGGCTCGCCACTGACGCGGTTCACCCCTCCCACTGGGCGTCTTCAACCTCTGAAGACACCCAATGGGAGGGGCGAAATGCTTTTTTAAAATTAATTATTATTATACAGTATTTATAAAGCGCCAATAGTTGGCTCAGCGCTGTACATTACAAAGGGGGACAGAACATGTGACAGAACAATACCAATACAATGCAAAACATGAGGGGATCGAGGGCCCTGCTCCTTGGAGCTTACAATCTAGGAGGGAGGGGATGGTGGCACAGGAGGAGATAGCTGTGGGGGATGGAGTGGTAGGAAGAGTGGAGGAGATCGGGAATTAGCAGGGGGTGGGGTAGGCTTCCCTGAAGAGATGGGTTTTCAGGGTGCGCCTAAAGGAGAGGAGAGTAGGTCATAATCTGATGGGTTGGGGCAGGGAGTTCCAGAGGATGGGTGACACCCTGGAGAAGTCCTGGAGGCGGGCATGGGAGGAATCGCACTATGTGACTTCCTTCCTTAACTCCTTATACATGAGTATCCATATCCTGTTATCCCTGATATCCCTTTATGTGAAGAACATACTTATTAATTTTTTTATTTACCTCAGGTACTTATATAGCGCCGTCACTTTACTCCGCGCTTTCCATATATATTGTACATTCACATCAGTCCCTAACCCTCAAGGGGCGTACAATCTAAGGTCCCTAACTCACATTCATACATACACATACTAGGGACAATTTAGACAGGAGCCAGTTCACCTACCAGCATGTCTTTGGAGTGTGGGAGGAAACCCACACAGTCACAGGGAGAACATGCAAACTCCAGGCAGGTGGTGCCGGGGTTGGGATTCGAACCAGCGACCCTAGTACTACCAGGCGGGAAGTGCTAACCATTTAGCCACTGTGCTTGCCTCCATACTGAGGAGAACTACAAGTCCCAGCAGAACCGGAAACCTTCTAATTAAGCTCAGTAGACTCTTACTTCGTTTTAGGAGTCCGTTGAAGTCGGTGAGTAAATGGAACCACTGGCGAGGAGCTCAGGATGTGCTTTAATTAAGAACCAATTAGGAGGCTGCACCTTTTCCACACGTTTTATGGACTATTAATAGTGATAATGTATACATTTATGTTGGTGTGTATTATGTCTATGACTATGCAATGAGGCAGCGCTCACCTACCAACACTTACATACTTAGGAGAGTCAGCTCCTTATGTAGGAACAGCAGCCATTATTGGGAATATTCACAAATCTTGGAATTTTTCACTGCATTTCTTTGGGTATATCCACGGAAAATTAATTTTAAGCCTTGCAGTACTCGGGTTGTTGGTTCGAATCCCAACCACGGCACCACCTGCCTGGAGTTTGCATGTTCTCCCTGTGCCTGTGTGGCTTTCCTCCGGGTACTCCGGTTTCCTCCCACACTCCAAAGACATGCTGGTAGGTTAATTGGTTCCTGTTTAAATTGTCCCTAGTATGTGTATGTATGATGGGAGTTAGGGACCTTAGATTGTACGCTCCTCGGGGGCGGGGACTGATGTGAATGTACAATATATATGTAAAGCTCTGCGTAAATTGACGGTGCTATATAAGTACCTGAAATAAATCGAATAAATAAATAAATTTAAAACACTAGACGTTGGTCCTCAGCGCAGGATATAGGTCCCTTGTATTTTACTATTTTTTTTATGTGTTTTCTACCTCCAGCGAGCCCAACAGCTTCATCGCAGATGAGTTTGTCAAACTCGGCAATGCTTCGAACTCACAGCCTGTCCAACGCCGATGGCTCAAGTGACCACTACGGCGAGACCCGCTTCCGAAACAGCTCCATGTCATTGGATGAGAAGACCCGAACCATGAGCCGCTCCGGATCTTTCCGAGATGGGTTTGAAGAAGGTAAGTGTGTGGCGGACAAGAGACCCTTCCTGTCTCCGAATTGAGAAAGTGCTGTAATCGGCTTGGTCCTCGGTTCTTCGCTTTTCTCTCTTTCTTGCACAGTGGTTCTCAACCTTTCTAATGCCGCGACCCTTTAATACAGTTCCTCATGATGTGGTGACCCCCAACCATAAATTTATTTACCCAGTAATTATAATTCATGAAGTGTCATTTTACCTCCAATACTGCTGCTTTCAACACAGTAGCTGCTTTTAACACAGTAGCTGCTTTCAACACAGCACCTGCTTTCTACACAGTAGCTGCTCTTTATACATCGGAAATATGTGTTTTCCGATGGTCTTAGGTGACCCCTGTGAAAGGGTCGTTCGACCCCCAAAGGGGTCGCGACCCACAGGTTGAGAACCACTGTTCTAGCAAGAGCTACTTATATCTCTTTGCACGTAACAAACTTTGCATTGTGTCTATGTTGTTCTATATCTACTTCAGAGGAAGGTAGAGAAAGAACCGTTCTGGTTTCATGAGTAAATTCCTTTTCTGCAGCCATCAGTTACCTTTTTTTTAGAGGATTATTACAATAACTGGTATCTACTTTAACATCTCCGGAGCTGATTTGCCAGTCTGTGTATCATTTCCTCCTGTTTTTACTCCACTTGAACCAATGCCGTCAGCACCATCTCGATGCGAAGACCCAGCTGTCTATCCTTGCTTAGTGCTAGGAGGCAAATACCGATCTTCTCAGAGATCCTTTTCCCCGAGATATTGTTTTCAGATGAAAGATGAAGCTTCATCTTCAGGCAGAGTTCTGTTCTACGGCGGTCATCTTCCTGTGAGCGTCTATAGTTAGACTTGTGGGAAACCTCAGCCATGCTGTATATCAGGTAGAGGTGAACGGAACATGCTGTGAAGCAAAATGCCCCTGTGAAAAACGTGTGATGGAAGCCGACTTCCAACCTGGAAATCCCTAGGTGATAATGTTTTTGATGACTTTCAGACAGCATATACTGAACGTGTTCTGACTCAGGCCAAGAGCATGGTAGCTTCTACCATGGATATTGTCTTCAGATGAAAGATGAAGCTTCATCTTCAGGCAGAGTTCTGTTCTACGGCGGTCATCTACCTGTGAGTGTCTATAGTTAGACTTGTGTGAAAAACGTTTGATGGAAACTGACTTCCAACCTGGGAATCCCTGGGTAACAACGTTTTTGATGACTTTCGGACAGCATATACTGAACGTGTTCTGTCTCGGGCGAAGAGCATGGCAGCTTCTACCATGGATATGGTCTTCAGACGAAAATGAAGTTTCATCTTCAGGCAGAGTTCTATTCTACGGCGGTCATCTTCCTATGAGTGTCTATAGTTGGACTTGTGAGAAACCTCAGCCATGCTGTATATCAGGGAGAGGTGATCGGAACCTGCCGTGAAGCAAAATGCCCGTGTGAAAAACGTTTGATGCAGGCTGACTTCCAACTTGGGAATCCCTAGGTGACAACTTTTTTGATGATTTCCAGGCGGCAAATACTGAACGTGTTCTGACTTAGGCGAAGAGCACGGCAGCTTCTACCATGAAGCTGGAGTCCAGCTACATATTAGGGTTGATTTACTAAAACTGCATGGTGCAAAATCTGGTGCAGCTCTTCATAGAAACCAATCAGCTTCCAGGTTTTATTGCCAAAGCCTAATTCAAAAAGCTAGAGTTAGAAGCTGATTGGCTACCAGGCACAGCTGTACCAGATTTTGCACTCTCTGGTTTTAGTAAATCTCTCTGATTGATTAACATATCTGTAATTTCTGTTAGTACAACAGTATAAAAACTCTCCTGATATTATGGTACCATAGTCCTCAGTACAGCAGGATGGGAGTGGGGGGCTCTGCACTATCAGTCTGTCTAGCTCTGTTACCCGAACATGTTTCAGACCCTAGGAGCTGGAGCGGTAGGAGTCATCAGGGCTGCTGTTAGAAACCACGGGGCCCCATACAGCCAACTTGACAGGGCCCTCCACCCCAAGAAAAACAGTTTACAATGCTTTATTTATGAATGAACACAGTCACTGATCGGTACCAATTACTCACTGTGTTCATTCTGGAAAGGAAGGGGCTGGTAAATTTGACTTATTTACCGCACCCTTCCTCCACTCTCCATCCTGAAGGATCTTATTATGTGCTTGCAGCTGCTGGTGGGACGGAGAGGAGAGAAGTCGGTAGCACTGTGGGGGTAAGGGGGGCACACAGGGGAAAGTGGCAGGGTGAAACATATGGTGCACAGATAGGGTGAAGGGTGCAGCGGTGGGGGAAATTACTGGAACCATTTCCCTGTATGGCTGTCTCTGCAGCAGCTGAAAGCCAGCGGGAGGGAGAGGAGAAGAAGCCGGCTTTCAGCTGCTGCAGGCAGAGCCATACAGGGGATTGGTTCCAGTAATTGCCCCACCCGCCATCCCCATCACCCTCCCTGCCCACATCTGATTCACCCAGCTGCCTGGGCCCTCCTGCTGGCCTGGGCCCCATACAGGAGGACTGGTAATACCCCCTTATCCACGGCTCTGGGAGTCATGCTTACTCATAGTTCACCCAGACGTACAGTTGTGTTCAAAATAATAGCAGTCAGACATCACTAACCGGATCAATCACTGTTTTTGGTGGAAATGATATTTCTACATGGCAGATAATTTCCTAGCAGGTGTAGTAGAGTCATAGAAATCCAACAGACCCAACAGTTATGACATGCATGCTGCTGATTCTGTGTCATTGAATCACTCATTGAAAGGGGCGTGTTCAAAATAATAGCAGTGTGGAGTTCTATTAGTGAGGTCATTCATTCTTTGAAAAACAGGTGGCAATTATTGCCCTTATTTAAGGAAGGAAGGCAGCAAATGTTGGACATGCTGGTTACAGTGCATTTCTCTCTGAAATTCTGAGGAAAATGGGTCGTTCCAGATATTGTTCAGAAGAACAGCGTACCTTGATTAAAAAGTTGATTGGAGAGGGAAAACATATAAAGAAGTGCAGAAAATGATTGGCTGCTCAGCTAAAGTGATCGCAAATGTTTTAAAATGGCAACCAAAACCTGAAAGACGTAGAAGGAAGCGAAAAACTACCATTGGAATGGATAGAAGAATAGCCAAAATGGCGCGGACTCAGCCAACAATCAGCTCCAGGAAGATGAAAGAAGGTGTGACGCTCCCTGTGAGGACTGTTACAATTAGAAGATGCCGATGTGAAGCCAAGCTATCTGCAAGAAGCCCCCGCAAAGTCCCACTGGTGGAAAAAAGACGTGTGCTGAAGAGGTTACAATCTGCCAAAGAGCACATTGACTGGCCTAAAGAGAAATGGCGCAACATTTTGTGGACTAATGACAGTAAGATTGTTCTTTTTGGGTCTAGTGGGCGGAGACAGTTTGTCAGACGACCCCCAAACACTGAATTCAAGCCACAGTACATTGTGAAGACCGTGAAGCATGGTGGTGCAAGCATCATGATATGGGGATGTTTCTCATACTACGGTGTTGGGCCTATTTATCGCATACCAGGGATCATGGATCAGTTTGAATCCATCAGAATACTTGAAGAGGTCATGCTGCCTTATGCTGAAGAGGAAATGCCCTTGAAATGGGTGTTCCAACAAGACAACGACCCCAAACACACCAGTAAACGTGCAACATCTTGGTTCCAGACCAACAAGATGGACGTTATGGAGTGGCCAGCCCAATCCCCGGATCTTCATCCAATAGAAAACTTGTGGGGTGACATCAAAAATGCCGTTTCTGAGGCAAAACCAAGAAATAGAGAAGAACTGTGGAATGTGGTCCAATCATCCTGGGCTGGAATACCTGATCACAGGGGCCAGAAGTTGGGTGACTCCATGCAACACAGATGTACAGCAGTTCTCAGAAACAGTGCGATTACAACCAAATATTCCTGAAGTCATTCAAAGGAAAGCAAAATCTTCAAACATTTCTCAGTTTATATAGTGAATGTTTGAGTTTGTAAAGAAGAATACAAACACTGCGATTTTTTTTGAACCGTCTAATATTCACTTTTCTTCCATTTTTTTAGAGGAACAACACAAATTTGATGTATTTTTCTTCATGTTGTGATTTGGAATAGAATGTGTCGTGTTCCCAATGCATTTGTGTGGATGGAAATAAAAGCCATTAGAAGGATTTTCAGCTTTATTCACTTTTTTCAACACACTGCTATTATTTTGAACACAACTGTAGGTTTGTACCTGAATTCAACTACTTCTTTATCTAATTCGCTGCTAGGCTGTTTTTTTTGTTTGTTTTTTTGGTTTGTTTTTTTTTTACTTTGTGCACAATAATCCTTCAGACTTCCTGCAACATTACCAGCCTCAGGCAAAAACACTATTCCAGTCCATCTTCTCCCTCTGTCCTTCGAATAGTTGTCCGTTATTAAAAGGGATTGGGTATCTCAAATCTCCCTTCTTCAGTTACAGACAGAGCTGTCAGTATTAAGATCTGCAAGTAGATAGTATATTATATCCCTGGTGCGCATAACTTTGAGTAGCATCAAGGCACAAAGAGGGGGGGGGGGCTCCACATAGAATATATCAGTGATACAGAGAATTTAAAGGGAAGACCAGATTCTTTACAGGAGGGCTGTACTGTGAGGATGACTTGAACCCTGCACCTTGTACTATATGCATTCTTCTCTCTTCGTATCCCTCGGTGCCTTTTGGCCTCACAATTTACAAGACGTAGAACAATGCATGTGTTACTGCTTGCACACGATTAGAATGGAATATGTACATTTTCCAGCTGTAATTGACTTTTTATAGAGAGGGAGGTGCTGGAGAAGGAGAGAGCACAGGCCACACCTCCACCTGGAACTTCCCTCTCTATTGCTGGCTTTCCACTTCATGTGACTGGATTAATGGCACTGACGTCACAACTCCAGTCAGCCATTTGGAAGGCAAGTGGATGGGAATGATGTAGCAAATGATTAGCCATAATCCCTTGGTCAAACCCAGAGCGTTCCCAACTATACATAGCTGGAATCCATTGACCAAATCCAGAGAGTTCCCACCTATACACAGCCAGAATCCCTGGGCCAAATCCAGTGAAATCCTAATTATACATACTCGGAATACCTGGGCTACATCTGGAGAATTCCCAACTATGCGTAGCTGGAATCCCATAGCTGGAGAAACACTAGGTATACAAAGCTGGAATCCATGGCCAAATCTAGAGAGTTTCCAGCTATATATAACTGGAATCCCTGGGCCAAAAGCAGAGAAATATTAGTTATACATAAATGGAATCTCTGGCTACATCTAGAGCGTTCTCAACTATACATAATTGGAATCCCTGGCCAAAGCTAGAGCGTTTTCAACTATACCTAACTGGAAGCCCTGGGCCAAATCTAGAGAGTTCTCAACTATACATAGTTGGAATCGCTGGGTGAAATCTGGAGAGTTCCCAACTATACATAGCTGGAATCCCTAGTCCAAACCTGGAGGAACACTAACTAGAAATAACTGGAATCCCTGACCAAACCTGAAGAGTTCCCCGGGCCAAATTCGAAGAAATGTTAGCTATACATAGCCGGATTTCCCGGCCAAACCTGAAGAGTTCCCAACTATACATAGCTGGAATCCCCGGGCCAAATTCTGACAAATTTTAGCTGTACAAAGCTGGAAACCCTAGTCCAAATCTGGAGAAATAATAGCAAGACATAACTAGAATCCCCGGCCAAACCTGGAGAGTTCCCAACTGTACATAACTGGAACCCTGACCCAAATCTAGAGAAACCCAAAATATACATTGCCAGAATACCTGGGCCAAATTTGGAGAGTTCCTAACTGTGCATAGCTGGAATCCCTGGGCCAAATCTGGAGAGTTCTCTATTATACATACCTGGAATCCCTGGGCCAAATCCAAACAAACCCTACCTATACATAGCTGGAATACCTGGTATAAATCTGGAGAGTTCCTAGCTATACGTAGCCAGAATCTCTAGTCCAAATCTGGAGAAATAATAGCTTGACATAACTGCAATCCCAGGGCAAACCTGGAGCGTGACAAATATACATATCTGGAATCCCTGGTCCAAATCTAGAGAAACCCTAACTATACAGCCAGAATGCCTGGGCCAAATCTGGAGAGTTCCTAGCTATGCATAGCTGGAATCCCAAATCCAAATCTGGAGAAATAGCTTGACGCAGCTGGAATCCCAGTGCAAACCTGGAGCATTCCAAATCTACATATCTGGAATCCCTGGTCCAAATCCAGAGAAACCCTAACTATACAGATAGAATGCCTGGGCCAAATCTGGAGAGTTCCTAACTGTACATAGCTGGAATCCCCGGGCCAAATCCAGAGAGACCCTAACTATACATAGCTGGAATCCCTGGGCCAAATCCAGAGAAACCCTAATTATACACAGCTGGAATACCTGGTAGAAATCTGGAGAAATCCTAGCTATACATAAGTGGAATCCCAAGTCCAAATCCAGATAAACCCTAACTATACATAACCAGAATACCTGGCCAAATCTGGAGAGTATCTAACTGTATATAGCTGGAATCCCAGGCCGAATCTGGAGAGTTCCCAACTATACATAGCCAGAATCCCCAGGCCGAATCTGGAGAGTTCTCTACTATACATAGCCAGATCCCCGGGCCGAATCTAGAGAGTTCTCTACTATACATAGCCAGAATCCCCAGGACGAATCTGGAAAGTTCTCTACTATACATAGCCAGATCCCCGGGCCGAATCTGGAGAGTTCTCTACTATACATAGCCAGATCCCCAGGCCGAATCTAGAGAGTTCTGTACTATACATAGCCAGAATCCCCGGGCCGAATCTGGAGAGTTCTCTAGTATACATAGGCAGAATCCCCGGGCTGAATCTAGAGAGTTCTGTACTATACATAGCCAGAATCCCCGGGCTGAATCTGGAGAGTTCTCTAGTATACATAGGCAGAAACCCCGAGCCGAATCCAGAGAGTTCCCAAATATATATATATATATATTACACACATATATTTTACTAGTTTTCCTTTACCTTCCAGAGTCAGCCGTCCATTGTAGTAAAAATGGTGATTCGCACAGCTGACTGTGGCAGGTGTTGTTTACCTAGGAGAAGGAAGGTGACTTGTCATCTCTCAGGTTGAAGTGCTGGAATTAGTCGGCTATTTACGTCACCCCTAGACACACAAACACACACAGGAACCTGCCGGTCCGGTTCACTGTCCTGGCTGACACAGCGTCTGTTTATCAGCAGAGACTCCTGTAGGCCACAACAAACAACTGCAAAGTGTCATCTTATTTTCCCCCAAATATAACCGTCCGTTTGTAAAGACACCTACTCCCCAAAGACACCCAACTGGAGCTATGAAAGGCGGACGAGCCCGTAGCAGAGGTATGGTCCTGGTCAGAGAAATAAAGGGAAGTCCGCCAGACTTTCCATGGACAATGCCAGTAATTGCCCACCTGGAAGAAAAATATATTTGAAATGCTACAATTTTGTCCATATTCAATATATATTGAATTACATATATACTACCTGTTGAAATACGTTTTTATTACAAAATATGTGAAAAATATTTAGAAAAATACATTTTCAAACATACTTTATGTCTTTAACAATACAAATCTACATTTTTGGAATGCGTTTACGAATAAATATGTAAAAATATATGTTAAAATGACTTTTTTATATGTTAAAAAAAATCTGAATATATTTAAAATATATATATATTTTTCAAAATATTTTTTTTTAACCACTAGCCTGGTACCCGCTTCCTGCCCAGGCCACCGATCGCCACGCTGCGTGCCCCCCGGAGCCCAGTTAGTGTGGGACGACGTCATATGACGTCCTCCCAGAGCGAAAGAACCACCTTGCACCCGTCATTACACTATATGGCAGGCGTGAGGTGGTTAAAAATATTCTTTTGATTTGTTTTTTTTTTTTTAAATATAAAAAAGGAGTTTTCATTCTGCTCTAGGAAGATGCAGAACCCCTGATCCTTTGTCTGGACAGCACTGGTTGGCCCTGTGCTGATCACATGCACTCTCCCAAGACCAAAAAAAAATTTCTAGCAATTCACACCAAACTGAGCATGTGCGGTTTGCCCCTAAGGCTCTGTTCCATCAGCAAATAGATTTGGGACAGTAGAAGAAGGGGAGAATCAGAGAAGACAGGATCAAACATCCTTTTTACACAATGCAGAGGATTAACCTCTTAGGTTCCACAGTGAGTATAACAAGCATGCAGTGGCGGACTGACCATTTGGGAACTCGGGCACTGCCCCTGGTACCTTTTTCATAGGCTTTTTTGGGTGTGGTTTGAGTTTGGGCTAGGACACAGAGACCCCATGGTCCCCTATTGCCTGGGGGCCCCATGGTCCCCTATTGCCTGGGGGCCCCATGGTCCCCTATTGCCTGGGGGCCCCATGAGTTGTCAGTCCGCCCCTGCCAGCATGCTTTACTGCATCTACAGACTGATTGTACTGTTATGGGTTTAGTAACACTTTACGCTTTGACATTAAAACCTGGAAGCTGATTGGCTCCCACGCACAGCTGCACCAAATTTTGCACTCTCCAGGTTTAGTAAATCTCTTTAGTGGGATCTTGTGAAGGAAAAACTTACAAAGATGTAAATCTGATGTTGACGCAAAGCAGTCACCTGACGCTCTCTGACCCGTATCTCCTCTCTTTCATTCTGCAGTTCATGGCTCCTCCCTCTCTCTGGTGTCCAGCACGTCGTCCGTCTACTCTACGGTAAGTTCGATGGATCGCCATAGGTGCGCCTTTCAGTGAGTAACGGCTGATTTGTAAAAGGTGGGAGAATGAAGCGAATGTTTTGATGTTGGGAGTCGAATTCCAGCCGCCATGTCACCCCGGTGCAGGTACAAAGATGGATGAAAGGATTGGCGCAGTCGCTATGGATATTGCCTGCTCTTCTAAGGTGCTCGAATTTTTATACCTTGCCTCTGATGCTCGGATTATTCAGATCTTTTTCACGCTGGAGTTATGCAGGCCATACATGGTTCAAACTCCGAACGATTTTTCGTCCGAAAATTGGAAACGGCGTTCGCTCGGTAGTCTGACGGCGCCCTCATTGATTTCGAAAATCGGCCAACCGAGTCATAAAGTTCATCCCATATAACAGGCAATACTTCTGTTCCTTCCAGGTCACGGCTCATGGCGCATATTCTTTTCGGAAAAACGATCGTACGATTTGACCATCATTGAGTCGAAAATCCGTTGTTTTTCACTAATTTTCCAACATGGCCGATCACTGAAAAGGGGAGGAACCACGAAAATCAGCCAGTGCCATTGACCCCACTAACAGAGCGAAAATCGGCCAGTGCCATTGACCCCACTAACAGAGCGATAATCGGTCGGTGCCATTGACCCCACTAACAGAGCGATAATCGGTCGGTGCCATTGACCCCACTAACAGAGCGATAATCGGCCAGTGCCATTGACCCCACTAACAGAGCGAAAATCAACAGATTATTCTTAGGTCCAATTTCTGGACGAAAAATCGGTCGATTTTAGACCCATGTATGGCCCGGCCTTAGTGAAACATTGTCTGTATTGTAATCGCTGAAAAGGAAACGAGATAGGACCAGGAGAGCTGCCCCAGCCTTCAGGGTACCCTTCATCCCCCCTGGACATAGGGAGAGATTAGGGAGAGGCTAGGTTCACACCAGGGGCGGACTGACCATTAGAGCACTTGGGCACTGCCTGAGGGCCCAGGGTCGGTAGGGGGCCCCATGAAATGCCCCTGGTACCTTTTTATAGGCTTTTTTTTTTGGGTGTGGTCAAGGACACAGGGGCCCCATGATCCCCTATTGCCCGGGGGCCCCATGAGTTGTCAGTCCTCCCCTGGTTCACACCTATGCATTTTTCGCTGCGTTTCGCAGAAACGCACAGCAGTCCATTTAACATGATTTCCTATGGGACAGGTTCACTTCTCCGCGTTTTCACCCGGTGCGTTTTTTGGAACAGGTCAGGGACTTTTTTTCAACGCAAAATGCTGCGTTTTTGGTTCTATAGACTTCAATGGAAATGCTGTAGAGAAGCATGTAGTGTGTTTTTGACGCATTTTGCATTTTAATCTGCCCAGAAA
This sequence comes from Staurois parvus, assembly GCF_062004578.1. NCBI lineage: Eukaryota > Metazoa > Chordata > Amphibia > Anura > Ranidae > Staurois > Staurois parvus. The sequence continues at coordinate 116,091 of NW_028319908.1, read as the reverse complement.
CAAATTGAAAAAAAAAAAACGCAAAGTGCATCAAAAACTCATGTGCGAAAAAGCACTGCAGACCCAATGCAAACCGCATAGGTGTGAACCTTGCCTAAAGGCAAATAGACTGTGCACTTTGCAAAACAAATCGTAATGTGCAAGGAAAAAAAAGTGCGATTTTGCTTGCACATGATTGGATGATGGAAAAAAGGAGAGCTTTTGCTCATTTACTAAGCTCTGGAGCAACTGCTCTTGCAAAGTGCCCAGTCTATTTGCCTTTAGTAAATCTCCCCCACAGTGCTTGCAGCATTAAAAACAGACAAGACGAGGGAGTTCCTGCACCTTTTTGTTTTTATAAAGCCTTTTCATTCTGACTGGCCCTTCATTCTTAACCACCTCCCGTCTGGATGTTGTATATAAACGGCCGGACGGTGGCAGTGCAGGGTCAGGTGGATGTTTATAAACGGCCTCCCCGCCCCCTGCTTGTGCGCGCTCCCTGGGAGTGCGCAGCACCGCGATCTGGTGCCCACTGTGTCCTCCAGACACAGTGGAACACCGATCATCGGACGGGATCTCTGTACAAGGTCCCGATCGGCCAATCAGTGATCACATGCAGAGTAGTGAGCAAGATGTCACTTCTGACATCATTGCTTACTACGTGTGAAATCTGTGAATGATCACAGAGGTCACATGGTACAAGGCTATTCACAACAGCCTTGTACCATGTGACAAGCTGTGACCAATCACAGCTCACACAGTATTTCTCAATGGCTGCAGGAATGCAGCCAGAGAGAAAGAGAAATTATTGCTTTTACAGCATTTATGGGTGTAAAAGCAACCAGTGTAAAAAAAAAAAAAAAAAATCTTTATCACCCCCCACAAGTAGTACAGTGTCACCATAGTGACAGTGTAAAAAAAAAAAAAAAACATAATATAAAAAAATAAAATAAAAATGTAAAAAAAATTTTTTTAAATTATAATTTTTGGTTATAAACTAATTTGGGTTTTTTTTTTACTAAAAAGATAACGGAATAAATTTTGGCCAAGATTGATGAAATATTATTTATTTGCAAAATTTTATAAGGAAAACACTTGTTTTTTCATTTATATAGCAAAAAAAATAAAAATCCCAGCGGTGAATAAATACCACCAAATTAAAGCTTTATCTGTCTCAAAAAAATTCATATGGGTACAGTGTTGCATGACCATGCAATTGTCATTCAAAGTGTGATAGCGCTGAAAGCTGAAAATTGGCCTGGACTGGAAGGGGGTGAAAGCGTCCGCACTGGAAGGGGGGGGAAGCGTCCGGACTGGAAGGGGGGGAAAGTGTCCGGACTGGAAGGGGGGTGAAAATGTCGGGACTGGAAGGGGGGGAAAGCGTCGGGACTGGAAGGGGGTGAAAGCGTCGGGACTGGAAGGGGGTGAAAGCGTCGGGACTGGAAGGGGGGTGAAAGCGTCGGGACTGGAAGGGGGGGAAAGCGTCGGGACTGGAAGGGGGGTGAAAGCGTCGGGACTGGAAGGGGGGGAAAGCGTCCGGACTGGAAGGGGGGTGAAAGCGTCAGGACTGGAAGGGGGGGAAAGCGTCGGGACTGGAAGGGGGGGAAAGCGTCGGGACTGGAAGGGGGGGAAAGCGTCGGGACTGGAAGGGGGTGAAAGTGTCGGGACTGGGAGGGGGTGAAAGCGTCGGGACTGGGAGGGGGTGAAAGCGTCGGGACTGGGAGGGGGTGAAAGCGTCGGGACTGGGAGGGGGTGAAAGCGTCGGGACTGGGAGGGGGTGAAAGCGTCTGCATTGGAAGTGGTTAAAATATTCCTGCAAATGTGTATGTAGATTCTTAGTATCCCTATGAGCGGGGCTGTACATTATCCGGGTCAGGATGGGAGTGGACACTTGGGACCCCCCTTGTGCAGACACAGCGCCGTTCCCCCACCGCGCTTCTATTGTTGCTCAGCCATCTCGTCATTTGCACAGGAATGTGAGACAACGGCGGCTCTTGTTCTAACAAGATTGTTCGAGATCCCGCGACTCTGAATGTTTAATGTCTCCGTCGCTCGGGCTCGGCTTGCCAGAAAATTCCCTGCCAGTAAATGAGCCAATCCGGCGAGGTTCTATTAAAAACACCAAACAGCCCAAATAAGGGAAACCTAACAAGTCCCAGCACTTCACACCCGCCGCTTCTATTTATAGGAGATGAAAAGATAAATGTTTAAACTGGGTGATGTCTCCATTATATCACTTCATCTTCTAGGAGAGACGCCCCGTAACCTCGCGTGCCTTGATCCCGCCACTCGCTCCAAAGCCACTCTCGGGTCATGTTCTAGATTTGGGGGGGTTGTGAAGATTCTGCAGCCTTTTCAAATACAAAATAAAATGACCAAAAAAAAATATCACATGATGTGTAGATTCTCCTATAAACCAAAATATAGCTAAAAAAAAAAACTAAAGAGAAGCAAAATAAAGGATCAAAGAGGTGAAAACTCTCATCCTTTGTTACATTTACTTATCATTGTACTATAGATCTCCTATGGAATCCCCCAACCTGAACCTGGAGGGATACAGTCTCATCCCTCCTCCCCTTCTGTCTTGTACAGGTGTACTGGCTCCTCCCCTTCAGTCTTGCACAGGTGTACGGGCTCCTCCCTTTCAGTCTTGCACAGGTGTACGGGCTCCTCCCCTTCAGTCTTGCCCAGGTGTACGGGCTCCTCCCCTTCAGTCTTGCCCAGGTGTACGGGCTCCTCCCCTTCAGTCTTGCCCAGGTGTACGGGCTCCTCCCCTTCAGTCTTGCCCATGTGTACGGGCTCCTCCCCTTCAGTCTTGCCCATGTGTACGGGCTCCTCCCCTTCAGTCTTGCCCAGGTGTACGGGCTCCTCCCCTTCAGTCTTCCACAGGTGTACCGGCTCCTCCCCCTCTGTCTTACACAGTTGTACCGACTCCTCCCCTTCAGTCTTGCACAGGTGTACCAGCTCCTCCCCTTTAGTCTTACACAGGTGTACCGGCTCCTCCCCTTCAGTCTTGCACAGGTGAAGCGGCTCCTCCCCTTCAGTCTTGCACAGGTGTAGCGGCTCCTCCCCTTCAGTCTTGCACATGTATACCGGCTCCTCCCCTTTCAGTCTTGTACAGACATGGATAGCAGGAAAAATAAACGTTGTTTGAATTTCTAACCTCCTCCCCCCTCTACTAGCAATGTGGGTTTTTTTTGTCTGTGTCCCCGTTGGAGAGATTATCTTTCACTTCCTGTTCTGACCACACCGCTGTTTCCCAATTTGAATTTTAATTCTTTTTTTTTTCCCTTTTTTTATTTTCAGCCGGAGGAGAAGTGCCAGTCTGAGGTGAGCACTGTGTTCATTTTATGTTCCCCCCCATCCTTTCCATTGCAGCAAAGTGTAATAGAATGTCGCAGCCGTCCTACGTAATCGTGTTATTTATTTATTTTTAATTTGTTTTTTTGTTTTTTTTTCCAGATCCGCAAGCTAAGAAGAGAGCTGGACGCCTCGCAGGAAAAGGTTTCCGCTCTGACAACCCAGCTTAGCGCCAATGTAAGTTCATCCATGTGCTTTAACCCCTTCATGACGGGAGGCCATCAATGCCTTGACGCAGAGGCCACATTTGGCAGCGTGCGCATGCGTCAGTTAAAGTGATATTAACCGCCTCCCTCCCGCCATATAGTACAATGACGGGCGCAACTTGGCTCTCTCGTTCTGTGAGGATGTCATATGACGTCCTCCCATTCTCACTGCGCATGCGTTGCTCAGGGAGTGCGCAGTGGGGCGATCGGCGGTGCGCTGTGTCCCTCGACACAGCGGATCACCCATCAATGGAAAGAGCCGAAGATGGCGGCTCGGTCATGTGATCAGCTGTGTCCAATCACAGCTGATCACATGTAAACAGGGAAATGCCAGTTATCTGCATTTCTCTCCCCACGAGCCGTCACGCTGACAGAGGAGAGGAGAGCCGGTAATCGGCATTCCGCGGAGGGGACATGTACACTGATCATCAGGGCACTGATGATCAGTGTAGCCCCAGCAGTGCCACCTGCCAGTGCTCATCAGTGCCACTTGCCAGTTCACATCAATGCCACATATCAGTGCCCATCTGAGCTGCATTTCAGTGTCACCCATCAGTGCCAGTCAGTGCCACCTATCAATGCCAATCTGTGCCACCTATCAGTGTCAGTCAGTGCCGCCTATCAGTGATGCCTGTCAATGCCTATCAGTGCCACCTACCAGTGCCCATCACTGCAGCCTCATAAGCGCACATCAGTGAAGGAGAAAAATCACTTATTTACAAAATTATATAACAAAAACTAAGAAAAAAGTTTTAATAATATTGAATAATCACAATAAATCCCAAATTTCTGTATAAGCACACTTCACCCCTACCCTTAGAGGTGTACAAATATAAACAATAATATGCTCAGTGATAAAAATAATTATAATAATAAACCTTTTCTCTAATCTGTGAATAAAATAAAGTCCCAAGGATAAATCAAAGATTTTTTGATTTATCCTTGGGACTTTATTTTATTCACAGATTAGAGAAAAGGTTTATTATTATAATTATTTTTATCACTGAGCATATTATTGTTTATAAGAAAAAAGTTTGTTTTTTTTCAAAATTTTCAGTGGTTTTTGGTTTGTTTAAGAAAAAATAAAAAACCCTGAGGTGATTAAATACCACCAAAATAAAGCTTTATCTGTCACAAAAAAAGATAAAAATGTCATATGGGTACAATGTTGTATGACCGTGCAATTGTCATTCAAAGTGCAACAGCGCTGAAAGCTGGAAATTGGTCTGGGCAGGAAGGGGGTATAAGTGCCGGTAGGCAGGAATGGGTTATAAGTGTCCGGTAGGCAGGAATGGGGTATAAGTGCCCTGTAGGCGGGAAGGGGGTATAAGTGCCCTGTAGGCAGGAAGGGGGTAGAAGTGTCCTGTAGGCAGGAAGGGGGTAGAAGTGTCCTGTAGGCAGGAAGGGGGTAGAAGTGCCCTGTAGGCAGGAAGGGGGTAGAAGTGTCCTGTAGGCGGGAAGGGGGTAGAAGTGCCCTGTAGGCGGGAAGGGGGTAGAAGTGCCCTGTAGGCGGGAAGGGGGTAGAAGTGTCCGGTAGGCAGGAAGGGGATAGAAGTGTCCGGTAGGCAGGAAGGGGATAGAAGTGCCCTGTAGGCAGGAAGGGGGTAGAAGTGCCCTGTAGGCGGGAAGGGGGTAGAAGTGTCCGGTAGGCAGGAAGGGGATAGAAGTGTCCGGTAGGCAGGAAGGGGATAGAAGTGCCCTGTAGGCAGGAAGGGGGTAGAAGTGCCTGGTAGGCAGGAAGGGGGTAGAAGTGTCCGGTAGGCAGGAAGGGGATAGAAGTGTCCGGTAGGCAGGAAGGGGATAGAAGTGCCCTGTAGGCAGGAAGGGGGTAGAAGTGCCCTGTAGGCGGGAAGGGGGTAGAAGTGTCCGGTAGGCAGGAAGGGGATAGAAGTGTCCGGTAGGCAGGAAGGGGATAGAAGTGCCCTGTAGGCAGGAAGGGGGTAGAAGTGCCTGGTAGGCAGGAAGGGGGTAGAAGTGTCCGGTAGGCAGGAAGGGGGTAGAAGTGCCTGGTAGGCGGGAAGGGGGTAGAAGTGCCCTGTAGGCTGGAAGGGGGTAGAAGTGCCCGGTAGGCAGGAAGGGGGTAGAAGTGTCCGGTAGGCAGGAAGGGGGTAGAAGTGTCCGGTAGGCAGGAAGGGGATAGAAGTGTCCGGTAGGCAGGAAGGGGATAGAAGTGCCCTGTAGGCAGGAAGGGGGTAGAAGTGCCTGGTAGGCAGGAAGAGGGTAGAAGTGTCCGGTAGGCAGGAAGGGGGTAGAAGTGCCTGGTAGGCGGGAAGGGGGTAGAAGTGCCCTGTAGGCTGGAAGGGGGTAGAAGTGCCCGGTAGGCAGGAAGGGGGTAGAAGTGTCCGGTAGGCAGGAAGGGGATAGAAGTGCCCTGTAGGCAGGAAGGGGGTAGAAGTGCCTGGTAGGCAGGAAGGGGGTAGAAGTGCCTGGTAGGCAGGAAGGGGGTAGAAGTGCCTGGTAGGCAGGAAGGGGGTAGAAGTGTCCGGTAGGCAGGAAGGGGGTAGAAGTGCCCTGTAGGCAGGAAGGGGGTAGAAGTGTCCTGTAGGCAGGAAGGGGGTAGAAGTGTCCTGTAGGCAGGAAGGGGGTAGAAGTGCCTGGTAGGCAGGAAGGGGGTAGAAGTGTCCGGTAGGCAGGAAGGGGGTAGAAGTGCCGGTAGGCAGGAATGGGTTATAAGTGTCCGGTAGGCGGGAAGGGGGTAGAAGTGCCCTGTAGGCGGGAAGGGGGTATTAAGTGCCCTGTAGGCGGGAAGGGGGTAGAAGTGCCCTGTAGGCGGGAAGGGGGTAGAAGTGCCCTGTAGGCGGGAAGGGGGAAGAAGTGCCCTGTAGGCGGGAAGGGGGTAGAAGTGCCCTGTAGGCGGGAAGGGGGAAGAAGTGCCCTGTAGGCGGGAAGGGGGTAGAAGTGCCCGGTAGGCGGGAAGGGGGTAGAAGTGCCCTGTAGGCGGGAAGGGGGTAGAAGTGCCCTGTAGGCGGGAAGGGGGCAGAAGTGCCCTGTAGGCGGGAAGGGGGTAGAAGTGCCCTGTAGGCGGGAAGGGGGTAGAAGTGCCCGGTAGGCGGGAAGGGGGTAGAAGTGTCCGGTAGGCAGGAAGGGGGTAGAAGTGCCCGGTGGGCGAGGGGTTAAAGGTTCTTTTTCTTCTTCTAATAACATGTTATATTTACCTGCTTTGTGTAATGGTTTTGCACAAAGCAGCCCCGATCCTCCTTTTCTTGGGTCCCCCGCCGGCGCTCCTGGCTCCACCCCCCGTGACCAGTGCCCCCAATAGCAAGCTGCGCACTGGTGCGCGCTCACTCCAGAGCCACGCTCTATGCTTCTATAAGCCAAATAGAGCTGCGGTTCGGTCCCCCAACCCGGCTGTGATGGACAGCAGTGGGAACCAATGGCTGTAACTCAGCCAATGAGGAGCGAGAGACCCGGGACAGTCAAGGCTCCCATGCACAGTTGCCTAATTGCCGCGTAAAGTGATATTCCGATTATTCTAACAGCCATCAGCACCTTTATTGCTCCAAAGATAAGAAGAGAAGATGTTGCGATTTCTCATCAGGATTGCAGCCATTACATTGGTAGAAGAGTTCCATAACCCAGTCGGTTGTATGGCGGCGGGTCGGTGGGCCGTCAGAGGTGACATCATCCGGCCGTTGTTCCTCGCGCTCCGCCGGCTTGTTATGTTAGAATCACAATGGAGAAGACTCGCATCCTGCTCCCCATTGTGTCCTCCTGTTTTCTCTGTTTGCTCGGGGATTTGCAGCCAGTTGCGCTCCATTGAACGTGTTTCGGGTTCCTCCAATCCCTGCGATGTGTTTGTGTCTCGGCCGTTTCCTCTCCGGTATTTCTGGTGTATATATAGAAACAGGCGATGTACAGGGGGCCGGCCCTCCTCTCATTGTCCGCACATCACGCAGGTGGCTCAGGCTATATATAGGGGATGAAAGAGACGCGCGAGTCAGCGCACCCCAGTGATCTGTAAAGCCAGTTGAAGCCTTTGATGTCTAGAATCGTGTAAAGAGAGAAAAGCTCCAACTTCAATGAGAAACAATTATCACATAATAATAAAAAAAGAAGTCTATAAAACTGATTTGTAACTGATGACGTGCCTTACCTTTTTTTGTTGTTCTGAAGATCCTGCAGCCTTTTCAAATACAAAATAAAACGACAAAAAAATAAAAATCGCATTATGTGTAGATTCTCCTATAAACCTGAATTTAGCTAAAAAATATAAATAAAAGAGAAACAAAATAAAGGATCAAAGAGGTGAAAACGGTCCTCCCCTCCAGTCTTGCATAGTTGTAGCGGCTCCTCCTCTTCAGTCTTGCACAGGTGTACTGGCTCCTCCTCTTCAGTCTTGCACAGGTGTACTGGCTCCTCCCTTTCAGTCTTGCACAGGTGTACCAGCTCCTCCCCTTCAGTCTTGCACAGGTGTATCGACTCCTCCCCTCCAGTCTTGTACATTTGTACCAGATCCTCCTCTTCAGTCTTGCCCAGTTGTTGCGGCTCCTCCCCTTCAGTCTTGCCCAATTGTAGTGGCTCCTCCCCTTCAGTCTTGCACAGGTGTACCGGCTCCTCCCCTTCAGTCTTGCACAGTTGTACCGACTCCTCCTCTTCAGTCTTGCACAGTTGTAGCGGCTCCTCCCCTTCAGTCTTGCACAGTTGTATGGCTCCTCCCCTTCAGTCTTGCACAGGTGTATCGGCTCCTCCTCTTCAGTCTTGCACAGTTGTAGCGGCTCCTCCCCTTCAGTCTTGCACAGTTTTAGCGGCTCCTCCCCTTCAGTCTTGCACAGTTGTATGGCTCCTCCCCTTCAGTCTTGCACAGGTGTACTGGCTCCTCCCCTGGACTGAAACGGCTTCCTCTGATGTCACTGCACACTGGGAGCTTCTCACAATGTGCATTAGAAGCTGCAGCCAGTCAGAGAGAGCTCCGCCTCATTTCCTGACTGGAGGATGTCCGGCATCATCTGGACTGTCCCTGGCCTGCCCCTTTCTGTAGAAGAAGAAGGCCTACTGCTCCAGACTGACACCCACCCATCAATGCATTTTGATATTTGCATAACTCCTCCCAAGAGCCCGCCCACTGCTTGCATGAGGGCTGTTGAGAGGAGTACTGAGGCAGTGCTGGGATGTTTCCAGGAAGCTATGTACGGCACTCTGCTTGCCCCTCCCACCAGCCATTATGTGCCTGCATTGCACAGAGAAGCACAGAGACCCAGTGATGACAAGGTGTGTAATGAAAATGGAAAGGTTCTATTGTTTGTTGATGAGGGAGGAAACCGGGAAGGCAGAATATAAGCAGAATAAACTTCTGCTTTGAAGGATAAGCTCACCCTTGCCCTCCCCAATTCCCCGTTTCTTCGGATTCTCTCTCTGCACCCGCTGTCACAGTTTAAAAGAAAAAACCGCAGCAGTGCGGGGCTCCGCCCACCCGGTCATTTTCACCACAGAGTTCTATGAATGGGAGAACTACAACTACCATCAGCTATTGCAGCTGACTGCTTTTAGCTCTCAATGAACTATGAGAGTGCCGATGAGCCGCCTAGGTGGTTCATTCATTCCTCCTGTCATTCAGTAAGGCTACTTTCACACTGATCCGCCGCAAAAACGCATAGGCGGTTTTGCCGAGTTTTTACCGCATATTTGCCATGTTTTTTAATGGACACGTGACTTAAAACTGCACCAAAAACGCTTCTTAGAGGCCTTTTCCATTAATTTAATTGGGAAGAGGCGTTTTTGTGTTTTTTGTGTTTTTTTTCGAGCTAATCGCATTTTATTTTTTTTTTTTATGTGCAGAGGCGTTTTTTTTTTAACTCCCCAAACATGCCTCAAAGGCGCCGCAAGTGGGAGTTTTTAGACCGCACCGCAACACGCAATGAGTGTGAAAACATACATCGATATACATTCACATACACAGGGAAGCATTTTTCTGCAGCGTTTCAAGCGCTTTTCTTTTAACGCAAAAATTCTTCAAAAGTGGAAAAGTAGCCTCTTAGATTGTAAGCTCCCAGGATCAGGGCCCTCCTATCCCTCTTGTATTGAACTGTATCGTTGCTGTATTGTCTCCCGTTATATTGTAAAGCGCTGAGCAAACTGTTGGCGCCATAAATCCTGTATAATAATAATATCGGTCTGCCTCCGAGCAGCTACACTGACAGTCTGCAGATCACGGGTGGCTCCGAAAAAAATGTAAATAAATAAATAATAAATGCACTCATCTGCATTCATTTTTTTTTTATATAAAGGTGAACTTATCCTTTAAGGACATATCCTTTAAGGACATGTCCTTTAAGGACATGTCCTTTAAGGACTTGTGAGAATAGAGTCGCTAGGTGGTTGTATCAGTACCCGTGTGAGGATCTGGCTCTTTGCTGGTTTCTGGTATTGTCCTTCCACTCAGAGATTCCAGCACCTCCCAGACACATTCCTCACCTGCCCGTGACTGGCCGGGCACCTCCTCCGCATGCCGCCGGCTGATACTGGCGTTCCACAGTGGACCAGGGGCGGACTGACCATTTGGGAACTCGGGCACTGCCCGAGGGCCCGGGGTCAGTAGGGGGCCCCATGAGATGCCCCTGGTACCTTTTTCATAGGCTTTTTTGGGTGTGGTTTGAGTTTGGGCGAGGACACGGGCCCCATGATCCCCTATTGCCCGGGGGACCCCATGAGTTGTCAGTCCGCCCCTGCAGTGGACCCTTATTTAAGCGCCCAGTTTACTGGTGCGACTTCAGATGTGATTTGGGAATTGAAAACGCATCTAATGAATGTGAATGTCTGCGTCTTAATGCATGTGATTTCTAAAGTAGTTCCTGCGTGACTTTTTTTCTGCAGTTTTGTTGCGATTTCACAAACATAGAATGTAATGGAAATCGCGCTGCAAATGGCAAGAAATCGCTGAAAATCTCCACAAGTCGCAATACATTCTTCAGAGATCGCACCTGAAATCGCGCCGATAATGGCACACAAACTGCGCGATTTTAAAACTTACTAGCAGAGCCGTACAAAGCAGCGTGCTTACAGTGGAAAGCACAGACACAGCACACAGTTAACCCTTTGATCGCCCCAGATGTCCTGCCCAGTGTCATTAGTACAGTACAGTGCTTTTTTTTTTTAGCTCCGATCACTGTATTGGTGTCACTGGGGATGTCAGTGGCAGTGAGTCAGTTCCCACCCACAAAATATATGAAAATGTATTTTTAAAAATATATGTTAAAATGACCGATTCTGCACATCGCACCGCGTTTTGCAGACCGATTTCGGGGTGTTGTTAACTTACCATACACACTCGCAGCGGTTCACACGGTGCGATTCTGATGTGGTGCGGAATTCGCACAGAAAACGCTGCAGATTCCGCAACGAACCCGGGCTAAATGTTCACATTATCCAAATAATTATAGGTGAACATCTGGTAATATATATAATTTTCATCATGACCATTTCAGGCAATTTACATAAATAAATGCCCCCCATAATAATAGGACTTTCAGCCCGGGTTCACATACATGCGGTGCGATATATCGCATGTGATTCACACGGAAACCGCACCACATTCCTGTGCACATCACATGCGGTTTGCGTGCGGTGCGATCGGAGTCGTACCTTTTGTATGGATCTAACTGCACCACACCCACAGCAAAAACGCACAGGACCGTTTTTTTGGTCCGCACTAGAATCTGATCGCACGGGAATTCACACCTATGCGATCCGATTCTGCACATCGCACCGCGTTTTGCGGACCACTTTCAGGCTGTTGTTAACTTAACATATACAGCCGCAGGAAATTGCATTAACAGGGTGCGATTCTGATGCGGTGCGCACTGAAAACGCTGGAAATTCCGCACCGCATCAGTGTGAATGTAGATCAGCTGCAGATGTTCCCGGAATCACCAGAATCCTCTGCTGCACTGCAGCTCATTGACGGCTTTATCTTTTTTTTTTGTGTGTTTTCCAGGCTCACCTAGTTGCTGCCTTTGAACAGAGTTTAAGCAACATGACAATCCGGCTGCAGAGCCTCACCATGTCGGCAGAGCAGAAAGTAAGTACAACGTCCAGCTTTCACTAAAAAGAAAAAAAAAATGTTTCAGTTCAGCTCTTAAAGTGGTTGTAAACTTCAGACGTGAAACATGAACAAAGCACACCCCTCTGTAGTGTGTACTTGTCTCAGTCCAGAGCACTAAGGGCTGGTTCACACGACATGCGGTTCAGTTGCTTTTTTTTTTTCTGCATCCAAAAACGCACAGAAAGTCGGTGATATGGTTGTCGGTGTCATAGTTCACATCAGTGCTTGCAGTTCCAGTGCGTTCCGGTGGAAGGAAAGAGAGTAGAACAGGATGCATTTTTCCTTCACAGAACTGTACTGGAACGCTGTAAAACACATAGAAAAAAACGCACCAAAACGGCACTGGAATGCACTTGTCCCTATTTAAATTGAAGAAAAAGAGGGGAAAAAAAAGTACACCAAAAACGCACCAGAACATGCCAAAAACACGCATGCATAAACGCACCTGGAACGCATTTGTATAGTGTAAACTGGCCCTAAGTGTCATTTCTGACTAGTGCTTCATTCCTCTGCTATCAGCACGAGTCACTTCTGACAGGTTTTCCAGACACCAAGAGAAAAAAGGTGACAGGGGAGGGAGCTTTATTACGCAGCCTGTGATTGACAGCCTCAGCTCTGTTCCTGCGTGCTGTGTGAAGGAAGGGGTGTCCCTTCCCTCCAACCAGAGCTCTCCTCACCGAGCTCTGCAGTGTGTCATTTCAGCTCTACTCCAACTTTTTGCTCTGAAAGCTCAGACAAGCTGTATAAATTCTGGACTTTGAACAGACGTAGAGAAGAGGAGAGTGCAGATAAACAGATACAAAGGATGCAGGAGGATTTGTTTCATCTCTGTGCGTCACCTGAGGCCAGCCTATAAATGTGTGCCTGGGGTCTCGGGACGTCTCAATCACTTTCTTGTCTCTGTCATCCCTTTTACAGGATTCGGAGCTGAACGAGTTAAGAAAAACCATCGAGTTCCTGAAGAAGCAGAACGCAGCAGCGCAAGCTGCTATTAACGGTGTCATCAACACCCCGGAGCTCAGCTGCAAAGGTAATACCGCCCCCCTCCCAATCCCCCGGGCTTTGCTCTCTCCCTGGACCATTTCTGATGCAATTCTCAAATTGCCTTCTAAGTCTGGATGTCGGCTGCTGGAGGGGAATCAGAAATCCCAGGGAGGAGGGTTGTCAGTGCGGGAGGGGGGTTGTCAGTGCGGGAGGGGGGTTGTCAGTGCGGGAGGAGGGTTGTCAGTGCGGAGCGCTGGAGGGGAATCAGAAATCCCAGGGAGGAGGGTTGTCAGTGCGGGAGGGGGGTTGTCAGTGCGGAGCGCTGGAGGGGAATCAGAAATCCCAGGGAGGAGGGTTGTCAGTGCGGGAGGAGGGTTGTCAGTGCGGAGCGCTGGAGGGGAATCAGAAATCCCAGGGAGGGGGGTTGTCAGTGCGGAGCGCTGGAGGGGAATCAGAAAACTCAGGGAGGAGGGTTGTCAGTGCAGGAGGAGGGTTGTCAGTGCGGGAGGGGGGTTGTCAGTGCGGGAGGAGGGTTGTCAGTGCGGAGCGCTGGAGGGGAATCAGAAATCCCAGGGAGGAGGGTTGTCAGTGCGGGAGGGGGGTTGTCAGTGCGGGAGGAGGGTTGTCAGTGCGGAGCGCTGGAGGGGAATCAGAAATCCCAGGGAGGGGGGTTGTCAGTGCGGAGCGCTGGAGGGGAATCAGAAAACTCAGGGAGGAGGGTTGTCAGTGCAGGAGGAGGGTTGTCAGTGCGGAGCGCTGGAGGGGAATCAGAAAACTCAGGGAGGAGGGTTGTCAGTGCGGGAGGAGGGTTGTCAGTGCGGAGCGCTGGAGGGGAATCAGAAATCCCAGGGAGGGCGGTTGTCAGTGCGGAGCGCTGGAGGGGAATCAGAAAACTCAGGGAGGAGGGTTGTCAGTGCGGGAGGAGGGTTGTCAGTGCAGGAGGAGGGTTGTCAGTGCGGAGCGCTGGAGGGGAATCAGAAAACACAGGGAAGAGGGTTGTCAGTGCAGGAGGAGGGTTGTCAGTGCGGAGCGCTGGAGGGGAATCAGAAATCCCAGGGAGGGCGGTTGTCAGTGCGGAGCGCTGGAGGGGAATCAGAAAACTCAGGGAGGAGGGTTGTCAGTGCGGGAGGAGGGTTGTCAGTGCAGGAGGAGGGTTGTCAGTGCGGAGCGCTGGAGGGGAATCAGAAAACACAGGGAAGAGGGTTGTCAGTGCAGGAGGAGGGTTGTCAGTGCGGAGCGATGGAGGGGAATCAGAAATCCCAGGGAGAAGGGTTGTCAGTGCTGGAGGGGGGTTGTCAGTGCGGGAGGGGGGTTGTCAGTGCGGGAGGAGGGTTGTCAGTGCGGGAGGAGGGTTGTCAGTGCGGAGCGCTGGAGGGGAATCAGAAATCCCAGGGAGGAGGGTTGTCAGTGCGGGAGGGGGGTTGTCAGTGCGGGAGGAGGGTTGTCAGTGCGGAGCGCTGGAGGGGAATCAGAAATCCCAGGGAGGGGGGTTGTCAGTGCGGAGCGCTGGAGGGGAATCAGAAAACTCAGGGAGGAGGGTTGTCAGTGCAGGAGGAGGGTTGTCAGTGCGGAGCGCTGGAGGGGAATCAGAAAACTCAGGGAGGAGGGTTGTCAGTGCGGGAGGAGGGTTGTCAGTGCGGAGCGCTGGAGGGGAATCAGAAATCCCAGGGAGGGCGGTTGTCAGTGCGGAGCGCTGGAGGGGAATCAGAAAACTCAGGGAGGAGGGTTGTCAGTGCGGGAGGAGGGTTGTCAGTGCAGGAGGAGGGTTGTCAGTGCGGAGCGCTGGAGGGGAATCAGAAAACTCAGGGAGGAGGGTTGTCAGTGCGGGAGGAGGGTTGTCAGTGCGGAGCGCTGGAGGGGAATCAGAAAACTCAGGGAGGAGGGTTGTCAGTGCGGAGCGCTGGAGGGGAATCAGAAAACTCAGGGAGGAGGGTTGTCAGTGCGGGAGGAGGGTTGTCAGTGCAGGAGGAGGGTTGTCAGTGCGGAGCGCTGGAGGGGAATCAGAAAACACAGGGAAGAGGGTTGTCAGTGCAGGAGGAGGGTTGTCAGTGCGGAGCGATGGAGGGGAATCAGAAATCCCAGGGAGAAGGGTTGTCAGTGCTGGAGGGGGGTTGTCAGTGCGGAGCGCTGGAGGGGAATCAGAGATCCCAGGGAGGAGGGTTATCAGTGCGGGAGGAGGGTTGTTTGTGCGGGAGGGGGGTTGTCAGTGCGGAGCACTGGAGGGGAATCAGAGAACCCAGGGAGGAGGGTTGTCAGTGCGGGAGGAGGGTTGTCAGTGCGGAGTGCTGGAGGGGAATCAGAAAACCCAGGGAGGAGGGTTGTCAGTGCAGGAGAAGGGTTGTCAGTGCGGGAGGAGGGTTGTCAGTGCGGGAGAAGGGTTGTCAGTGCGGGAGGAGGGTTGTCAGTGCGGAGCGCTGGAGGGGAATCAGAAAACCCAGGGAGAAGGGTTGTCAGTGCGGGAGAAGGGTTGTCAGTGCGGGAGAAGGGTTGTCAGTGCGGAAGGAGGGTTGTCAGTGCGGAGCACGGGAGGGGAATCAGAAAACCCAGGGAGGAGGGTTGTCAGAGCGGGAGGAGGGTTGTCAGAGCGGGAGGAGGGTTGTCAGTGCGGGAGGAGGGTTGTCAGTGCGAAGCGCTGGAGGGGAATCAGAAAACCCAGGGAGGAGGGTTGTCAGAGCGGGAGGAGGGTTGTCAGTGCGGGAGGAGGGTTGTCAGTGCGGAGCACTGGAGGGGAATCAGAAAACCCAGGGAGGAGGGTTTTCAGAGCGGGAGGAGGGTTTTCAGAGCGGGAGGAGGGTTGTCAATGCGGGAGGAGGGTTGTCAGTGCGAAGCGCTGGAGGGGAATCAGAAAACCCAGGGAGGAGGGTTGTCAGAGCGGGAGGAGGGTTGTCAGTGCGGAGCGCTGGAGGGGAATCAGAAAACCCAGGGAGGAGGGTTGTCAGAGCGGGAGGAGGGTTGTCAAAGCGGGAGGAGGGTTGTCAGTGCGAAGCTTTTACGCTCTGTGTAAAGCTGGCCTTGGATCAAAATTCAGACGGTTCAGCAAGGACTGGCCAACATCCGATCCATCAATGGCTGTTCCCGCTCGCTAGAAGTCGATCCAATGATCGACTTCGGGTTGAAGGGGACAGTTGGAAAACTTTCAGGGCCGGTTCACACTCCATGCATTTCAGTTGTATTTTTTCTGCACGCAAAAGGTACACAAAGTAGGTGATATGGTTGTCAGTGTCATAGTTCACATCAGTGGTGGCAGTTCCGGTGCGTTCCGGTTGAAGAAAAAAAAAAGAACAGGCTGCATTTTTTCTGCACAGATCTGTACTGGAATGCGGTAAAATGCATCAAAATCGTACCGCAACGCACTGAAACGCACATGTCCCTATTTAAATTGAAGAGAGAGAAAATTAACTGGAATGCATAAAAAAACACATCAAAAATGCACTGAAATGCGCCAAAAACCCATCCATTTCTATAGTGTGAACCCTCAGCCAAGTGGCTGCAGTGCTGATCAGTGTATTGTGACCACAGCGGAGATCCAGCGATCTGAATACACTGGCACAGCGGGGAGGGGGGATTTCACCATCGACCTCATCTATGGCCAGGCTAAGGAGAAAACGGTTACATCTGCTCATCTGTAGAATGCAGCCATCCAATTATTGAGGAACCATACAATGTTCTGCCCGCCCCCGAGGGGATGCAGGGGGCGGAGTTTAAATTTAGAATAGAATAGAACCAGGTATTCCTCACAATGAATTCGGATCGATTCGTTATTTTCAATTCAAATTCGTTTCAAATATTTCTAATCCATTGAAAAAAATTTTAATCTGGTCAAAAACGAAACTAAACAAAATGAATTTCGTTGCGAATTCATTGAAACGATCCGAAACGAAACAAAGTGTTTCGTTCTGCCCACGTCTAGCCGCAGTGCAGAAGTCTACATGGAACTTCGACAGCGATCGTATGTAATGTCGTGTTTGTCACGCAGGTAACGGGACGATGCAGTCGGCTGACCTGCGCATCAGACGGCAACACTCCTCTGACAGCGTCTCCAGCGTGAACAGCGCCACCAGCCACTCCAGCGTGGGAAGCAACGTGGACAGCGATTCCAAGAAGAAGAAGAATCGGAAGAACTGGGTAAGAGTCCCCCCCTCCGCCCCGAGAGACAGTCCAGGGGCCCCTGTGATCAGGGGTATACAGTAATGTAAAAAAAAAAAAATTATTAGTCGGCTTTTTTTTTTCTTTTTATAAAAGGGGAACGCTAGCGTGTCTCTAAAAGTATTTTTCTGCTGCGACTTATTTTCATGGCTGTTCCACATTTTCATGCCGGTATTTCATATGTAGATTCTCTCTTTAGCTATCTGTATGTCTGACGATACAATTTAACATCCGAGCTGCTGAGATAAAATGCATTACAGGATAGGAAGCGATCTGAGCCGACATTTGTTGGATGTTCCCGATTTCTTGGACATTTCCGACTACCGAAGCAGCCAGAAGTAGCTGCTCCATGCGAGCAGACCCTGGCGAAGGAATGGATCGCGGTCAGTGGTGTATTTAGGTTTCATGCTGCCCTAGGCAACACAAAAATTGGCGCCCCCCCACGGAGAGACCCTGACACCGAACAGCACCCCCCTCCCCACGAAGAGAGCCTGGCATCGACCAAGAACACCCCAGCCCCCCACCCAAGAGAGCCTTCCACTACCACTGCCCCCCTTACACTGGCAATGCCCCCCCCCCCCCCGGCGAGAGAGAAGACACTCACCTTCACAGCTCCGGACATCCCCAGGAACTAGAATCAGGATCTGCATACACCATCAAGCAGCCCGCAGTCTCTCTCAGATCCCACCAGGTCTGCATGTTGCGTGTGTTCCTTCTTCCATTCCTTCCTTTGGGGGATGGCGCTGCCCCCCTGAAACATTCCGCTGCCCCCCTGAAAAATGCCGCCCTAGGCAAATGCCTTGTTTGCTTTGTGGTAAATGCACCCCTGATCGCGGTACCTTGCATCCCCCCCCCCTCCCCCGTCTGGACCTCGCACTTAGCCAATTGGGCGAGGCCAGCCATAGATTTGAACTTCAATATGAGGAGCTGTAACTGCTGCGCTGCATTACTGATCGGGGAGCACAGAATGTACATGTCATGAGCAGATATGTTGCTGTTTAGCCCGGGTTCACGTACATGCTGTATATTGCATGTGATTCGCACATGCGATTTGTATGCAGTGCGATCGGAGCCGTACATTTTGTATGACTCTAACCGCAGCGCACCCGCACCAAAAACGTGCGGGATCCTTCTTTGGATCTGTACTAGAAGGGGTATTCACACCTATGCGATCCGATTCTGCACATCGCAGCACAGGATCTGGAGGAGGAGTTCTGTCCTCCTCTCTGCTGCTGACTGCTGAGACGAGCCTCTCCACCACTGCATGGAGAAGCCCAGGATCTGGCAGAGAAGTTTTGTCCTCTCTACTGCTGAGACAAGGTGGGGGCAGAGACGAGGGTGCTGCTGCAGCTGCAGGAGAGGTGCGAGGGACACAATAAAAATGGTGTGGCAGGCTGGATTCGGCCAGAGGGCCTTGTGTTTGACACATTTGTTGTACAGGGAGAGAGAAGAGCGGGGCGCCAGACTAAGTGCATTAATCGTGGCAATTTGATTTGACTCAGTAGAATTAACATAAAGAGCATGTCACCCATGACGCGGTCCAAAGGAATCCCGGGAGCCCGAGGAGGACAAGAGGAGAGGTCTGATGACGTAGCTCCGCTTCGAAACGCATTACCGCCAATTTTACGTCACCACGCCCAACATCTGTCATCACGTCCGCCCTGGCGCCATTTGCGTTCCAAGCATGGTTCCCCATGGTCATTCAGCCGCTCCAGGAGATCCGGTTCCAGCTACCAGCAAGACACCAGGACTCTTCTTCTCCTCCTCGGGCTCCCGGGATTCCTTTGGGCCACGTCATGGGTGACATGGGTAGTGGACACGGGTGTATTTACCACAAGGCAAACAAGGCATTTGCCTAGGGCAGCATTTTTTTTAGGGGGCAGCACTGCTCCCCAGAAGAAGGGACAGAAGAAGGGACACACATGGCATGGGGACCAGGTGGGATTCGAGAGAGGCTGAGGGCTGCTTGATGGTGTATGTAGAGTCTGACGCATTCCAGGGGATGTCTGGAGCTGTGAAGATGAGTGTCTCTCTCTTGCTGGCGGTTGCGGTGGCCGGTGTATGGACCGTGGTGGTATTGGAAGGCTTTCTTGGGTGGGGGGCGTGGTGTTGGTTGGTGTCAGGCTCTCTCCGCGGATGGGGGGGAGGGGTGGCCGATTTTTGTGTTGCCTAGGACAGCACAAAACCTAAATACACCGCTGAGTGGACAACAGACAGCAGCACCAGTGGCACCCTCAGAGTAAAGCTGGACTCTCTAAGCAAGGAGAGAGAAGAGAGGGGCGCCAGACTAAGTGCAGCATTAATCGTGGCAATTTATTGCAAGATTACAATTGGCAACTCACTAGAATTCAGAACATAAAGAGCATGTCACCCATGACACCATGTCACCCATGACGTGGTCCAAAGGAATCCCAGGAGCCCGAGGTGGACAAGAGGAGTCCTGGCGTCTTGTTGGTAGCTGGAACCGGAGCTCCTGGAGCGGACAGCCACCGTGGGGAACCAGCTTGGAACGCAAATGGCGCCGGGGTGGATGTGACATCAGACGTTGGAGCGTGGTAACGTAAAATGGATGGTAAAGCATTTCAAATCATTGCTTCCTCATGTCAGACATCTTCTCTTGTCCTCCTCGGGCTCCTGGAATTCCTTTGGACCACATCATGGGTGACATGCTCTTTATGTTCTTAATTTGCCATGATTAATGCTGCACTTAGTCTGGCGCCCCTCTCTTCTCTCTCCTTGCCTATAGAGTCCAGCTTTACTCTGAGGGTGCTGCCACTGATGCTGATGTCTTTTGTCCACTACCCTTTGGGAACACGAACAGCCTGTTTAACCCCCCTCCCCTCGCTCCTTCCCTTAACAGTTGGACTTTACTGGTGAACTTTTTAGATTGGTGGACTTTCTAGTAGTATCCATAATACCCCTCCAGCGCTAAAATATTTACTCATTGTACATTTGTTGTACAAGTCTCTGCTTCTTTGTCCCCCAACGCTAAACCTTTGTTCTCTCTTCAGCTCTGGCTCTCTTCTCTCATAAGTCCAGTGTTACAGATCCATGTGGCAAGGCAGGCAGGGATTTGGGGTCTACCAGTAGATACCCCAACTGCTCATTGTACAGAGTAAGGTCTTGTGCTTGGAAATGGTACAAAGAGCTTCTAGTAATTTTCTGTGCAAGGCAAAGGGGCCTCGCAGGGGCCCATTGTGCATATATTGGCCTCCCAGTTGGTGAGTAGGTTGGTGCCTGTCTCATGGTTGAGTTGAAAGAAAGTAAAAAATTCTTAGTCCCATCTTTTACCAATGTATGGTCCTGGAGGAGGTCTTCATTGGGTCACCAGGAGGTGGATCTGGGTTGGGGGGGTCCAATAGGGCCATAGAGAGATGGTCAGGTGAATGGTCAGAGAGAACTGATACCAATGGACGCATCCTTGACCATCAGAAGATCCCTATAAAGGAATAGTCAAGCCTAGAGTAGGTTTGGCCGACGAGAAGAAAGAAAAGCCTCAGTCACGGGTCGCATGCATTGATGATCCTAAGTAGGCCCAAAGCCTTCCTGTAGTGCATTTACAATCTTACCCTTTGCTCATTAGCGCTCATATCTGTCTTTTGTTGTGGCCCTCAGAAGTATTTTATGTTGTCTGTTAAACTTTTGTTTTTTTTTTTGTTTTTGTTTTTTCCTCCTTCCTTCTCTACTGTTCCGTTTTTGCTTTCGTGTCCCGATCCAGGTGAATGAGGTAAGAGCCGCACGCTGTCATCGTCCATCTTGTGTCATCTGTTGTGTCTTTTCCTCCATCATCATTGTCTTCCCGTGGCTCCCTCCACCTGTTCACCATTTTTCTCGAAATTCACATCACAGGACTCTATATCATCGAGTGTCTCTGTCCGCCATATTGTCATCCAAAGGTTCCTCACGGTGCTTGTCTTTCCTTCCAGCTGAGAAGCTCCTTCAAACAAGCCTTCGGTAAAAAGAAGTCCCCCAAGTCGGCGTCCTCTCACTCGGATATCGAGGAAATGACGGACTCCTCCCTCCCTTCCTCGCCCAAGTTACCTCACAATGGCTCCGTGATGTCCACTCCCGTCATGCGGACCTCCCACTCCAATTCCATGTAAGTTTGAACCTCTGATGACCATTGTTTGGTGTGTGGAATTCTGTTTGTCATGCCATCAGCAGGGTGACCGATCTGTACAGTGGGCGAAGATTCTGTAGAATGCAACTAAAAATGTATTAGTACTGGTTATAATTTTTGCCAGTAGGGATGGGCTACATGTTCGAGTCGACCCTGAATTCAACTCGAACATGGGCCGTTCGTGTGTTTGGCGAACACCTGAACAGTAATGCGCCCTGACAGTGCATTGTGATTGGTCAAAGCAATGCACCTGACCGCAGACCGGATCTATCCTGTCTGATGTGGGGGTGTAGTAAAAAATCAGCGGTGCAGAGGATGGGAGTACAGTAGGACAGAGGACAGGGGTCACTGCTGGCAGGGCAGAGGACAGGGCTCGCTGCTGGCGGGGCAGAGGACGGGGCTCGCTGCTGGCGGGGCAGAGGACGGGGCTCGCTGCTGGCGGGGCAGAGGACGGGGCTCGCTGCTGGCGGGGCAGAGGACGGGGCTCGCTGCTGGCGGGGCAGAGGACGGGGCTCGCTGCTGGCGGGGCAGAGGACGGGGCTCGCTGCTGGCGGGGCAGAGGACGGGGCTCGCTGCTGGCGGGGCAGAGGACGGGGCTCGCTGCTGGCGGGGCAGAGGACGGGGCTCGCTGCTGGCGGGGCAGAGGACGGGGCTCGCTGCTGGCGGGGCAGAGGACGGGGCTCGCTGCTGGCGGGGCAGAGGACGGGGCTCGCTGCTGGCGGGGCAGAGGACTGGGGTCGCTGCTGGCGGGGCAGAGGACTGGGGTCGCTGCTGGCGGGGCAGAGGACTGGGGTCGCTGCTGATGGGGCAGAGGACAGGGGCACAGTTCCTTCTCCCATCCCTGCACAGCACAGCCAGGGCACAGGCAGCAGAGCCCCATCCCAGCACCCCCTAGATCCGGCCATGATTTGTAGTTTCACCACAGGTGGAGTGCCAGGGTTGCCTCTCTGTGCTGTAAAGAATATCCGTGATCATTACATGTGTACTCATCCTGCCACAACCCCTTTAAGACGGAATCCAAAGTACCCCCCCCCCCCCCCCTCCTTGTAGATGACATATTGTTTCCATCTTTATAGCCTTTACAATCCGTTAATGATGTTCTATGCCGTAATTGATCAATTACACGTTAATTAAAGAAATCCACACAGTTCTGTCCGGACAGGCAGCCTCGATCAACCAGTTTCGGCGGCTGCCACATAAGAGGAAGTCTTCATAAAATAAAAAGAACCATAAAATCTTTATAGGCACGTCCTGTGCTCCGTGTCACGCTCCAAGTCGTGAATTATAATTGGGTGATCTGTGAATTATTTTCATGTCTGGAAATCGACATTTCATCGTATTGTAATATGTCGTGCTGAGTGATTGCATCAAGCTGAAATCTGGTCTCCCCTCCAGTCTTACACAGTTGTGCCGGCTCCTCCCCTCCAGTCTTACACAGTTGTGCCGGCTCCTCCCCTTCAGTCTTGCACAGGTGTATCGGTTCCTCCCCTCCATTCTTGCACAGATGTACCGGCTCCTCCCCTTCAGTCTTGCACAGGTGTACCGGCTCCTCCCCTCCAGTCTTACACAGTTGTACCGGCTCCTCCCCTTCAGTCTTGCACAGGTGTAACAGCTCCTCCCCTTCAGTCTTGCACAGGTGTAACAGCTCCTCCCCTTCAGTCTTGCACAGGTGTAACAGCTCCTCCCCTTCAGTCTTGTACAGGTGTACTGGCTCCTCCCCTTCAGTCTTACACAGTTGTACCGGCCCCTCCCCTTCAGTCTTGCAAAGGTGTACGACTCCTCCCCTTCAGTCTTGCACAGGTGTATCGGCTCCTCACCTTCAGTCTTGCACAGGTGTATCGGCTCCTCCCCTTCAGTCTTGCACAGGTGTACCGGCTCCTCCCCTTCAGTCTTGCACAGGTGTACCGGCTCCTCCCCTTCTGTCTTGTACAGTTGTACTGGCTCCTCCCCATCAGGCTTGCACAGGTGTATCGGCTCCTCCCCTCCAGTCTTGCACAGGTGTACCAGCTCCTCTCCTGGACTGAAACCGCTTCCTCTAATGTCACTGCACACTGTGAGCTTCTCACCATGTGCATCAGAAGCTGCGGCAAGTCAGATAGAGCTCCTCCTCATTTCTTGACTGGAGGACGTCCAGCATCATGTAGCACTTTCCTTCACCAGCCTGACCGTCTCTGGCCCCGCCCCTTTTATTCAGTAGATTTCATTTCTTTCAAACATAGATGTTTAACATCACATGTGGGTGCTTTCATGCAAACGCAGCCTGCCTCGGAAGGCCCACTCGGCCTAGACTGACACGCACCCTGCAGGGCATTCTGATATTTGCATAACTCCTCCCCATGGTCACCCGCTGCTTGCATCAGGGCTGAGGACTCTTAAAGTGGCTCTAAACCTTTTTTTCTGTAAATTAATAAACATGTCATTACAATAGTTTTGCAAAGAGCAGCCTCTTCTCAGGTGTGCTCATTGCTCATCTGCTGGCATTGATGGCTCCTCTGCCCTTGCTTAGTGCCCCCATACTAAGCCATTTGCTACGGGGGCAATCATGGGGACTCGCTCCTGAGCTGGAGCTGTGTGTCCATTGACACACAGAGCGCAGCTCTCCCCTTTCCTCCCCAGCCTGACTGTCCCTGACCCCACCCCTTTCATTCATTGGTTCAGCTTTTTCAATCATGGAAGCTCGGCATCACATGTAGGGGTTATGGAAGGTAATGCAGTGGCTGTATTTTCCTTTTGTGTCCCCTTTTAGCCTTTCTGAGTGCGCAGACAATGAAGCAGACAGCGTCTTACAACTGCGCAACGAGCTGCGCGACAAGGAGATGAAACTGACCGACATAAGGCTGGAGGCTCTGAGCTCGGCACATCAGCTGGATATACTGCGGGAGGCCATGAACAGAATGCAGGTACTGCACAGCCACAGTGTTCATTGGATTACATTGGTACCTCATTGAATGTGTTCACTAGTGATGGGCCGAACACCCCCGTTTGGTTCGCGGTCGAACATTCGAACATAATGAAAGTTGAACCGCGAACTGCAAACAGGGACAATTTACCGAGCGGAATCTTAGCTCATCTGAGTATGTGGTAAGCAGTGGGTGACACCGACTGCACCGGGTAACACCGACCGCACGGGGTGACACCGACTGCACGGGGTGACACCAGACCCTTCTCCACAAAAAGGCAAGTTGTAAAGCAAGTCAGCGATCCCCGCAGGATGGATTGGATCTACGGATTGGGGAGCATAATGGATCGGAGTCCGATCCATTGTGCTCAGTCGGAGGGGGTGTCACCAAGTGTTATCGCACCGGGTGACACCAACCCTAGGGATGCCTCTGGTGGTAAGATACTAAAATACGGAGTTCTGTTATTAATTCATGCGGTATTTTAGTAATGAAAACATTCTTTGATGTTTCAGCTGTCAGCGGGGTTCCCCACTGACAGCTGAATGTCAAAAAAATTGCTGGCAGTGACCGACAACTAAAATTTAAAAAAAAATGGCGTAGGTCCCTCCTCCCATTCATACCAAGTCCTTCGGGTCTAGTATGGATTTTGAGGGGAACCCCCATGCCAAAATTAAAAATAAAAAATGGGGTAGGGGTACTCCGCAAAATCCATACCAGACCCTTATCCGAGCATGCAAGTCAGGAAAGGGGGGACAAGCAAGCACCCCCCTCCTCCTGAACCATACCAAGCCACATGTCCTCAACATGGGAAGGGTGTTTTGGGGCATGGTGGGCTCCCCCAAAGCACCTTCAAATTGAAAAAAAAAAAAAATGGTGTAGGTCCCTCCTCCCATTCCTACCAAGCCCTTCGGGTCTGGTGTGGATTTCAAGGGGAACCCCCATGCCAAAATGTAAAAAAAAAAATGGGGTAAGGGTCCCCCTCAAAATCCATACCCGACCCTTATCCGAGCATGCAGCCCAGCAGGTCAGGAAGGGGGGGGGGGGCAAGCAAGCACCCCCCCTCCTGAACCATACCAAGCCACATGCTCTCAACATGGGAAGGGTGTTTTGTGGCATGGGGGGCTCCCCCCAAAGCACCTTAAAATGTAAAAAAAATGGTGTAGGTCCCTCCTCCCATTCATACCAAACCCTTCAGGTCTGGTATGGATTTTGAGGGGAACCCCCATGCCAAAATTAAAAAAAAAAATGGGGTAGGGGTCCCCCCTCAAAATCCATACCAGACCCTTATCCGAGTATGCAGCCAAGCAGGTCAGGAAAGGGGAGGGACAAGCAAGCACCCCCCCCCCCTCCTGAACCATACCAAGCCACATGCCCTCAACATGGGAAGGGTGTTTTGTGGCATGGGGGGCTCCCCCCAAAGCACCTTAAAATGTAAAACAAATGGTGTAGGTCCCTCCTCCCATTCATACCAAGCCCTTCAGGTCTGGTATGGATTTTGAGGGGAACCCCCATGCCAAAATAAAAAAAAAAAATGGGGTAGGGGTCCCCCCTCAAAATCCATACCAGACCCTTATCCGAGTATGCAGCCAAGCAGGTCAGGAAAGGGGAGGGACAAGCAAGCACCCCCCCCCTCCTGAACCATACCAAGCCACATGCCCTCAACATGGGAAGGGTGTTTTGTGGCATGGGGGGCTCCCCCCAAAGCACCTTAAAATGTAAAAAAAATGGTGTAGGTCCCTCCTCCCATTCATACCAAGCCCTTCAGGTCTCGTATGGATTTTGAGGGGAACCCCCATGCCAAAATAAAAAAAAAAAATGGGGTAGGGGTCCCCCCTCAAAATCCATACCAGACCCTTATCCGAGTATGCAGCCAAGCAGGCCAGGAAAGGGGGGGGGGCAAGCAAGCAACCCCCTCCTGAACCATACAAAGCCACATGCCCTTAACATGGGCGTTGGTCCCTCCTCCCTACTCGACTCGAACATAAAGCCCATCACCAGTGTTCACATAGGGCCCTCTCACACGTGCGGTTTGCATTTCAATCAGCAGGGGATCTGTTCACAGATCCCCTGCTGATTGGAGCAGAGCAAGGGGGATGACGGGTCCGTGTCCAATCAGTTTCAGCAGAACAGACAGAAAGACCCGTCTCTGCTCTATGGACGGCTGGGTGTAAACAGACTCTGTTGTCCGTTTAGGCTAGGCTCACACTAGTCCGCACGCTGTGGGCTGGTTGCTGGTACAGGAATCGATGCGTTTCCCGTACCCGCAGCCACCCGCAGCCGCATCATGCTTCTCTTGCGAGACGCGGGGGGATGTCATTCATTCTGCATGACACCCCCACGCATCTCATACCGCAGCATGATAGCGGTACAATCACAGGTGCGGAAACCACAGGAAACCGCATGGTCAAAAAGACCACCTTTTCCGTGCGTTCACCACTGGCACAGCTGTGCCCTCTCATCCAGCAGCTTTTTGATCCGGTCCGCCCAAACGGAAGAGGACGCAGTCCGCCTCTATTTTTGTTAGTGGGCCTGATTAGACCCAGACGTAGGCGGGTGTAGACGGGCTGCACAGACCATCTGATCAGGTCAGAACAAAAAAAAATGACAGGTGGACCTCATCAGATGGCCCGCGTGAAAGGAAACGTATTGCCTGACATTGCTCCTGATTTTCCTGTTCGATTGGCTGAGCCTCTGCTGCAAGCTCTAATTATTATTGCTTCCAGACCGAGATTGAGAAGCTGAAAGCCGAAAACGATCGTCTGAAGTCGGAGAACCATGGGAAATGCAGCAGAACGCCATCCCAGATCTCCATCTCTTCCTCCCCAAGGCAATCCATGGGCTTCACACAGCCAGGGATGACTATGACTGAATCCTCGAGCCTGGGTGAGTAGGAGTCACTGCTATAACCTACATATACATTTACATGGAATATTGAGCTGTGTGCTGCATATTGTACACATTAGTCAGAGAAAAGAGCTGCAGGGGTGTGCAAAGATCCTCATTTACTGGTGCCGGATCCTCATTTACTGGCGCCGGATCCTCATTTACTGGTGCCGGATCCTCATTTACTGGCGCCGGATCCTCATTTACTGGCGCCGGATCCTCATTTACTGGCGCCGGATCCTCATTTACTGGCGCCGGATCCTCATTTACTGGCGCCGGATCCTCATTTACTGGTGCCGGATCCTCATTTACGGCCGCCGGATCCTCATTTACGGCCGCCGGATCCTCATTTACTGCCGCCGGATCCTCATTTACTGCCACCAGCTTGGAAAAAAAAAATAAGTGCAACTCAATCCAATATTGTCATGGGGCCCTAGCAGAAGTTTTTAAAAGGAATATATGGACAACGGTTTCCGGGAAGTTGAGCTGACAATGCTCTGGTGTCACCAGGACAGGAAGTGAGGTAAAACCTCATCCACAGGGAAGCAGGCAATCATTAAAGGTGAAGTCTAGGGTAGACACTAAAATAAACATATATGCTGAGCTCTTGGTCTGCTGGCAGTGGAGAGGATTGACTGTCAGTAGCTGCTCTCTACTCTGCTTCTCCAGCTTGGCACAGTTCTAACCTGTCAGCTGATAGTGATTAGTAACCCACTACCAGCTGACTCTTGAGGGCACGGTACGGGGGGAGTCAGGAGGGCACAATACAGGGGGGAGCCAGGAGGACACAATACAGGGGGGAGTCAGGAGGGCACAATACAGGGGGGTGTCAGGAGGGCACAATACAAGGATCAGAAGGGCACAATACTGGGGGTACTGGGGGGAGTCAGGAGGGCACAATGCAGGGGGAGTCAGGAGGGCACAGTACAGGGGGAGTCAGGAGGGCACAGTACAGTGGGAAGTCAGGAGGGCACAATACGGGGGGGGGGGGGGGGTCAGGAGGGCACAATACTGGGATCAGGAGGGCATTGTACAGGGGGGAGTCAGGAGGGCACAATACTGGGATCAGAAGGGCACAGTACAGGAGGAGTCAGGAGGGCACAATACGGGGGGGGGGGGGTAGGAGGGCATAATACTGTGATTAGGAGGGCACAGTACAGAGGGAATCAGGAGGGTACAATACTGGGATTAGGAGGGCATTGTACAGGGGGGGTCAGGAGGGCACAATACTGGGATCAGGAGGGTACAGTACAGGGGGAGTCAGGAGGGCACAATACCGGGATCAGGAGGGCACAGTACAGGGGTAGTCAGGAGGGCACAATACGGGGGGGGGGGGTCAATAGGGCAAAATACTGGTATCAGAAGGGCACAGTACAGGGGTGGGGGTCAGGAGAGCACAATACTGGGATCAGGAGGGCACAATACAGGGATCAGGAGGGCACAATACTGGGATCAGGAGGGCACTGTACAGGGGGGAGTCAGGAGGGCACAATACTGGGATCAGGAGGGCACACTACAGCAGGGGGGAGTCAGGAGGGCACAACACTAGGATCAGGGTGGCACACTACAGGGGGGAGTCAGGAGGGCACAATACTGGGATCAGGAGGGCACAATACTGGGATCAGGTGGCACAGTACAGGGGGGAGTCAGGAGGGCACCATACTGGGATCAGGAGGGCACAATACTGGGATCAGGAGGGCACAGTACAGAGGAAGTCAGGAGGGAACAATACGGGGGAAGGGGAGCTTCAGGAGGGCAAAATACTGGGATCAGAAGGGCACAGTACAGGGGGGGGGGTCAGGAGAGCATAATACTGTGATTAGGAGGGCACAGTACAGAGGGAGTCAGGAGGGCACAATACAGGGGGGAGTCAGGAGGGCACAATACAGGGGGGAGTCAGGAGGGCACAATACAGGGGGGAGTCAGGAGGGCACAATACAGGGGGGGTCTAATGTTGCTGGGGGTGGTATTTTATTGTGGATGGTCTATTGTTGATGTGTGTGTGGGGTGGGGGGGTCTATTGTTCTTTAAGGGATCTATTGCTGATGGGGTGGGGTCTATTGTTGCCACAGGGGATCTGTAGTTGCTAGAGTGGGGTTTATTGTTGCTGAGAGGACCTATTGTTGCTGGAGGAGTCTATTGTTGTGTGGGGGAACAATTGTTGGGTTGGGGGTCTATGGTTGCTGGGGGGATCTATTGGTACTGGCTGCAGGGGATCTATTTTACTGCGTTTCGTATTATCATTAATTCCATACAAAATATTCAGCACCACAAAATGATACTTGGTTCTGTATTCTATAAAAGGGGTGGGACTGGAAGGTAGGTAGAGGATGTAATCAAGGGACGGTGCTCGGAGGTGTGTAGGGGGTGTAACCAAGGGATGGTGCTTGGAGGTGGGTAGGGGGCGGAGACAAGGGGGGATTCAGAAAGGTGCAGTTCCTGCACCTATTCTCTGAGAAAAAAAAAGCCCAGAGATTATTCTCAAATATTTGACACGTTTCGGGGGTTCTTTAGGCCTTTCTTCATCAAGGCTTTACATCCTTTGTTAGGTACAATAAATCTGGACTACAGAAAGCAAAGTCTGGGTGTGATTTGACAGTATGCATAGCTTGCTCCAAGTTGCTGGAAGGGGGCCCCTCAAAATGTTGTTACAGGACCCCATGATTGGTTGTTTCATCCCTGTTCCTAACCAATCCCCTTGCCCTTTCAGACATGCTGCTGGATGACTCTGCAGATGGCACCCTGCGCAGGGAGAGCCGCCATGTCAAGATTGTGGTCAGCCTCTCCGAGGAGGTGAAATGGAGAGAGGTGGGTGTGCTGAGCCGACCTTCTGTGTGTTAATGTGAACGATGTTGAAGGTGTATGTGGAGGAGGATAAATCACGAAGAGGCACTTTAACATAGCACGTCATGATGACAAGACAGGAAGGTGATCTGGGTGGGGGGACACGGGGCAATACACAAGCACAGCAAGCTACAATGTTTCTGGGCGTTTTAAAAACATCGGTTTTATATCACATTTTTATGGAGCACAGAAGAGCCGGTCAGCTTTCAGGCCTTCTCTACATGAACCTTGGAACCACAAACCAGAAAAAGTTGCATTAGAGCTCCCCCAGCTGGCTAAAAATGAGAATGTAATTTATATACCGTAATTAATATCTACCAAGTGACTAAGAAAATATATGCAAACCTATTACACATTCTTATAACATATAGTAAACCAACATATAGTAACCAGTTTTTCTAGACCCGCGAAGCTTAAATCCACAGAAGGGATGCCAGGTGGAGGGCCAGAACTGTCCTCCTTCATCAGGGCCTTAGGTTCAGACATTACTAGAATGGACTCTTGTAGAATAATCTGTGAGGACTGTGATTGCTGGAACAGCTAGTAGCCATTAGTGCCAGTGTTAGGACATTATTAGTTACATTACCGGATCTAGGAGGGTGCTGGGATTATGGGACTATGCCCCCCCACCCCGGATTTTAGTTGTGCCCCCCCCAAAGCTAACCCTAACTCACCACTATAACGCCGTAACTTTCCGCTATACCGCCCTAACCTGCCGCTATACTACCCTAACCTGCCGCTATACTACCCTAACCTGCCACTATACTACCCTAACCTGTCACTATACTACCCTAACCTGCCACTATACTACCCTAACCTGCCGCTATACTACCCTAACCTGTCACTATACCGCCCTAACCTGCCACTATACTACCCTAACCTGCCACTATACTACCCTAACCTGCCGCTATACTACCCTAACCTGCCGCTATACTACCCTAACCTGCTGCTATACAACCCTAACCTGTCACTATACTACCCTAACCTGTCACTATACTACCCTAACCTGTCACTATACTACCCTAACCTGCTGCTATACAACCCTAACCTGTCACTATACTACCCTAACCTGTCACTATACTACCCTAACCTGTCACTATACTACCCTAACCTGCCACTATACTACCCTAACCTGCCACTATACTGCCCTAACCTGCCACTATACCGCCCTAACCTGCCACTATACTACCCTAACCTGCCACTATACTACCCTAACCTGCCACTATACTACCCTAACCTGCCACTATACTACCTTAACCTGCCACTATACTACCCTAACCTGTCACTATACTACCCTAACCTGCCACTATACTACCCTAACCTGCCACTATACCACCCTAACCTGCCACTATACTACCGTCCTGTCCTCTTCCCTGCCAGCAGTGACCCCTGTCCTCTTCCCTGCCAGCAGTGACCCCTGTCCTCTTCCCTGCCAGCAGTGACCCCTGTCCTCTTCCCTGCCAGCAGTGACCCCTGTCCTCTGCCCTGCCAGCAGTGACCCCTGTCCTCTGCCCTGTCACCGGTGACCCCTGTCCTCTGCCCTGCCAGCAGTGACCCCTGTCCTCTGCCCTGTCACCGGTGACCCCTGTCCTCTGCCCTGCCAGCAGTGACCCCTGTCCTCTGCCCTGTCACCGGTGACCCCTGTCCTCTGCTCTGCTGACCTCCCATCCTCTGCTCCCTGACATTTTTTTTACTGCACCCCCACATTGGACACGCTAGATCCAGTCCTAATTAGTTATACGTATAATAGGAAGTTATTGGTTATAGGTCCCAACTCCTCTTGGATGTCTTTTTTGGAACTGAGGTTGTCATAGACAACAGAGAGACACAATATCATGAAAAGGAAAGGTAGTTCAGGTTATAAATCCCCCCTCCCCCAACCCCACCTTATTTGTTAGAGCAGTAAGTATCTCTGTGGTGTTTTGTATATCTCACGTATCTCCTACTTCATCTCCAGGATTGCCGGCCTCGTATATTTCTCATTGGCTGTATCGGTGTCGGTGGCAAAACCAAATGGGATGTCCTGGATGGGGTTGTACGCCGGTTATTTAAGGTATAATATCACAGTGGCTAAATGGTTAGCACTTCTGCCTGGCAGTACTGCCAGGCAGAATCCCAACCATGACACCACCTGCCTGGAGTTTGCATGTTCTCCCTGTGCCTGTGTGGGTTTCCTCCCACACTCCAAAGACATGCTGGTAGGTTAATTGGCTCCTGGTCCTAGTATGTGTATGTGTGAATGTGAGTTAGGGACCTTAGATTGTACACTCCTCGGGGGCGGGGACTGATGTGAATGTACAATATATATGTAAAGCGCGGAGTAAATTGATGGCGCTATATAAGTAACCAAAATAAAAAAAAAATAAAATGTTTCCTAGTTACACAATCTGTATAAGGGAACTTTGCCTAAAGTGTCTGGTTGGAAAATCCAGCTGACAGAGCGTCTACCTCGACTGTCCAGGGTTCTCCTAGAGGGGACAGGAAAAATGGAACAAGGTGCAGTGTCTGGCCCAGAGTCCGCAGTACCAATGGATCGAGCCAGCACAGCACTGCTTGTGTGTAGTAATCCATTTGGATCCATAAACTTTCTGGTCTTATTGTGGCATTTGGCAGCGGGCATTAGAAAGACATCCTGAATGCCTCATATTAAAGTGTATTGAACATTTTTGGTGCTGTAGAGAAGGATTAGAACCTCTGTCAGTTTTTTATCATACATCAGAAAAGCTGGATCTCCTATTGTTACTTTGCCTAAAGTGTCTGGTTGGAAAATCCAGCTGACAGGGTGTCTACCTCGACTGTCCGGGGTTCTCCTGGAGGGGACAGGTAACATGGAACAAGGTGCAGCTGCTGGCCCAGAGTACGCAGTACCAATGGATGGAGCCAGCACAGCACTGCTTGTGTGTAGTAATCCATTTGGATCCATAAACTTTCTGGTCTAAACGCAAACGCTTGTAAACGCGGTTAACTGCGTTTACACGCGTTTTAAACTCCGGTAAAATCTACTCCTGAACGCAATTTTGGTGCGTTCAAGAAAACGACTGTAAACTCAACTGCCTGTAAATGACGATGTGTACACGGACACATAGGAGAACATTAGGGAGAGTTCAGGGGATGCTGAATAAAAAAAAGCTCAACAGCTCCAGCTGCAGTGTACATGAGCCCTTAGAGGGGATTGTCCCTGTGGAGAAATTTTTCCTACTTCCTATCTCTAGGGCAGGAAGTAAGTGGAACGACGTACAGAGAACAAAATATAATGTGGGGGTCATGAACGTTCCCAACCAATCAAAAAAAAAGAAGGATTTATCTTTGGATGATGCACTTTGATGCCTCTATAGACCAGGCCTGACTTGTGATGTTTCTTGCAGGAGTACATTGTACACGTGGATCCAATCACGCAGCTGGGACTCAATTCTGAGAGTGTAACCGGTTACAGCATCGGAGAGATCAAAAGGACCAACACTGTGGGGACTCCGGAACTTCTTCCCTGCGGGTATCTGGTGGGTGAAAATGACACCATCGCCCTCACATTGAAAGGTAAGCCATATGTTCGATCGATTGCTAATTCCTCCCATTCATTCATTCATTCCTTGTGATCGGTCAAACATGTTGGGAGAGATGAGATACAAATGCCCAAAGTGTGTTATCCTCTAAACCTCCTGTTACCCAACCGGTTGCCCCAGGTCCACCTTCAGCCCTTTAGTCCCCTCAGTCCCCGGTAGCCTGTATTGGGAATAAGAGCATCGATCTGTAATGTGGTAAGAGCGATCATTTCTGCTGGCGTCGCGTAATATGCCCCAAGACTCTTGTAGTGTGTCTACAGTAGTCAGGGCCGTGGGTAAGAGGGTACCACCATCCCTCCTGTATGGGGCCCAGGCCATCAGGGGGCCCAGGCAACTGGGTAAATCAGATATGGGCAGAGAGGGTGAACGGCATGGTGGGGGGAGGATTACTGGAACCGATCCTCTGCATAACTCTCTGCAGCAGCTGAAATCCGGCTTCTTCTCTCCCTCCTGCCAGATTTCAGCTGCTGCAGAGAGTTATGCAGGGGATCGGTTTCAGTAATTGCCTCCCCACCATACCCATCAACCTCCCTGTGCACCATACATTCCCCCCTGTGTGTCCCCACCCCCACAGTGCTGCCAGCTTCTCTCCTCTTCTCTCCACCAGCAAGCACACAATAGGATCCTTCGGGATGGGTCCAGTAAATATGTCACATTTACCAGCCCCTTCCTTTCCTGAATGAACGCAATGAGTGATCAGTACCAATGGCTCACTGTGTTCATTCATAACTGAAGCATAGTAAAGTGAATTTTTTTTTTGGGGGGGGGGTGGGCCCTGTCAGATTGGCTTTATGGGGCCCTGTGGTTTCTAAATATGTCACATTTACCAGCCACTTCCTTTCCTGAATGAACACAATGAGTGATCAGTACCAATGACCCACTGTGTTCATTCATAACTGAAGCATAGTAAACAGGGTTTTTTTTTGTGGGGGGGGCTGTCAGATTGGCTTTATAGGGCCCCGTGGTTTCTAAATATGTCACATCTATCAGCCCCTTCCCTTCCTATGTGAACACAATGAGTGATTGGTACCAATGACTCACTGTGTTCATTCATAACTGAAGCATAGTAAACTGAGGGGTTTTTTTTGGGGGGGTGGGCCCTGTCAGATTAGCTTTATGGGGCCCTGTGGTTTCTAAATATGTCACATTTACCAGCCCCTTCCCTTCCCTAAGTGAACACAATGAGTGATTGGTACCATTGATTCACTGTGTTCATTCATAACTGAAGCATAGTAAACTGAGGGTTTTTTTTTGGGGGGGAGCTGTCAGGGCGCCTGTATGGGGCCCCGTGCTTTCTAACAGCAGCCCTGCCAGTAGCGATGTCCTTGATGTTCGAGTCAAATGTAAGTTCGGCTCGGACATCAGTCATTTGTGTGTTCGGCGAACACACAAACGGTAAGGGCATTCGGCTGGCTTTTTTGCCCCACAATGCAGTGTGCTCTGATAGTGTATTGTGATTGGCTAAAGCAAACCCTGCCCAATTGTTTACATCTGACTCGTAAATGTCAGATAGCGGTGGGTGCTTAGCGGGTGCAGACGGGTCAGTGTCGTCGTTTTTTTTTTCATTTCGGCAAGTCATCGTGACAATGATGGACACCATAGATTACGATGGAACCATTTTTTTGTTTTTTTTTTCTTTTTTTAAATAACGGGCTTGTCAAAAACTGTTATATTTTTATTCACATTTTACACTTTTTTGGTGAATGAGTAGGGGTACGCATGTTCATTCACAAGGGGGGGGGGGAACCTTGTTAAAGGGAGCTTCCAGATTCCGATAAGATACCCCCTCGTAGACCCCCACAGCCCAGGGGACTCCAAGCTTCCCCCCCCCCATTATTTGGGGGTGGGGTTCCCCTAAAGGGCCTGGTATGGCTGTTAGGGGGAACCCCACACACTTTTTCCCTCCATGTTTGAGAGGTGGGGTTCCCCTTAAAAGCCATACCAGGCCTGGAACCCCATGCACTTTAAAAAAAAGAAAACAAAAATTACTGTGGGGACCCTTTAGGTCTGGTATGGATTGGGAGGGCTCTATACATTGTACGGATGTGTAACTTTACAGGTAGTTCAAGGGGACCCCCCAGGCATGATATTTTTTACTTTAAGCAATAAAAACTGACTGCCTCTTTAAAAACGGTACTTTTTGAAAAAAAATTTCACTGATTCCTGTCCCTCAGGGCAGTACCCGAGTCCCCATACCCCTTTTATGGCCAATAACTTGCATATACTGTAAGCCTTCAAAATGGGCTTCTCATATCTTGGGGGGGCCTCCAGCGGGAAGGTTACACAAACAGGATTTCCAGTTCTCACAAATGGCCACCACAAAGCCAAATAATGGTGTCACACCTCTAGAGACAAGAAATTAGGGGATTTGACACCCTGTGACACCCCCCTCCCGGTTACTATTTTATGGGAGGAGCTACAGATGTTGTCTAAGATGTCTTCCAAAGACACCAAACTGTCCAAAAAAAAGTTGCTCAACACAAACAATACAATACTCGGCTACTAGAGGGTAATGCTGTGCTCTGTTCTGTTTTAGGTCTCGCTGAGAACAGTTTGGACACTCTGGTGTTTGAAACGCTGATTCCTCGCCCGATATTACAGCGATACGTCTCCCTGCTAACGGAACATCGGAGGATTATCCTGTCCGGTCCTAGCGGGACGGGCAAAACTTACCTAGCTAACCGGCTGTCTGAGCACATGGTGCTGCGCGAGGGACGAGAACTAAGTGATGGCGTCATCGCTACTTTTAATGTGGACCATAAGTCCAGCAAGGTAAGGATTCCTCACTGTCCTTCCCGTCCTATAGGAAGCCGCAAACCTACAAGGGTGCAGACTTTTCAAGCATGACAGAGGGATGTGGTGTCGTTACTCCTGGCAACCAATCAGAAATGACTTTTCACTGTTGTGGACTGTGCAGGTGCGGACTGACAACTCAAGGGGCCCCCGGGCAACAGGGGATCATGGGGCCCCTGTGTCATTGTTCACACTGGGAGCCTGGGAGGGGCCCAGGGAAGGGGCCTTCCTACAGGCAGGTGTTGGAAGAAGGGACCTCCACGGAGCCACCGTCTACTGAGAGGAGCAGCCTGAGCAGCAGGGAAGGAGCTAGTCCAGCAGAAGGCCTGAAGGCACTCACCAAGCCAGGGGCGGACTGACAACTCATGGGGCACCCGGGCAATAGGAAATCATGGGACCCCTGTGTTCTTACCCACACTCAAATCACACCCAAAAACTCATATGAAAGGTGCCAGGAGCATCTCATGGGGCCCCCTACTGACCCCCAGGCAGTGCCCGAATGGTCAGTCCACCCCTGGGCCTGTGTGCACATAGGGCTGTAGGTTAATTTTTCAGTAACATATAAATTCGGTGTCTGGCTTAGGTGGCCCATACTGAAAAGTGTCCCTAACACTAGTTAACCCTCAACAGCCTTCTTCAGCCATTTGCTGTATACATGCACAGTAGTGCTCTTTAACCACTTGCCCTCCAGAGGATTTACCCCCCCCCCCCCCTTCCTGACCAGGCCATTTTTTGCAGTACATCGCTGAGTTACGCTGGTAACTAATGGTTGCAGGTTGGGATTAGGCGGAAGCGTAGTCGAGGAACAAGTCAAAGGTTGGTAACTAGTGGTTGTAGGTTGGGATCAAGTAGAAGTGTAGTCGAGGAACAAGCCAAAGGTCAGTAACAAGTGGTTGCAGGTTGGGATCAAGCAGAATCGTAGTCCAGGAACAAGTCAAAGGTTGGTAACTAGTGGTTGCAGGTTGGGATTAGGTGGAAGCGTAGTCAAGGAACAAGTCAAAGGTCAGTAACAAGTGGTTGCAGGTTGGGATCAAGCAGAATCGTAGTCCAGGAACAAGTCAAAGGTTGGTAACTAGTGGTTGCAGGTTGGGATTAGGTGGAAGCGTAGTCAAGGAACAAGTCAAAGGTTGGTAACTAGTGGTTGCAGGTTGGGATCAAGCAGAAGTGTAGTCGAGGAACAAGTCAAAGGTCGGTAGCAAGTGGCTGCAAATTGAGATCAAGCAGAATCGTAGTCAAGGAACATGTCAACGGTAACTAGTGGTAGCAAAGATACGGATGGCAGCAGAAGTGACAAGAGTGAGATATTGGCTGTGGAGAGCACAATAACCTGGCAAACAGGAAATGCAAAGGCATGGCTGAAATAGAAAGTTCATGGGAGGAGCAAAGGGTTCAAGGGAAACCAGGTTCAAGGCAAGATTGTTCAAGGAATTATCCAGGGAGCTGTCCAGCATCCCAGGTGGCTCAACAAGAAGAGAGACCACCAGACACAGCAGAGGTCGCATGTTCAGACCCGGGTCCTGACAACAGTCAGCATCCCCACATCAGCCTGTGGGGTGGCTATGGAGTAGCTCTATCGGACCAGAAAGGCAATGCAGTTACCTAGCCACACCCAAGAACAGGGGCAGTGATCATGGGACCTGCTGAAACCGTAGGAAAGGAAATTTTAAAACACAAAGCAGTAGCATACTAGGTAAGTGCTGATGTCAGCAGCTGAAAAAGCTAAGCACATTTTCGGGTATATGGACTTCAGACTCTCCCCACTTTATAAGCACATCATTCAATCTGCTCTGTTATATAACCCTGATATATCTAATACCTCACCATGTTCCCATTACATAGAAGTGATCTCTGTGAGCTTCCAGCAACGTTTTCCTGTTTTGTTGTGCAGGAACTGCGTCAGTATCTCTCCAATCTGGCCGACCAGTGTAACAGCAAGAACAATTCGGTGGACATGCCTCTGGTCATCATCCTGGACAACCTGCACCACGTCAGCTCCCTGGGGGATATCTTCAATGGCCTTCTGAACTGCAAATACCACAAGTGGTAATTATGTTCAGCATTCTTCGATTTATAACTTTTTTTTTTTTTTGTAATGGTTGAACTGGATGGACTTTTGTCTTTTTTCAGCCAGACTAACTATGTAACTATATTCTCCCTACAGCCCATACATCATCGGCACCATGAACCAGGCAACTTCCTCCACGCCCAACCTGCAACTCCACCACAACTTCAGGTATGTCTGACAAGTCCAGAGCCGTCACAGCGGTATGGATCAGCAAATTACTCCTTTACTTATGATATGCTGGGAGATACAGACAGTGAACGTCATCGCGTTTCAGACAATACAGGACTGTAATTGCTGAAAGGTGTAGACACATTACATTATCTTGAAAGTCTTAATACATCTTCCCCCTCCGAGATGAGCGCAGTGGGGAGCATCTGGCTGCTTCTCCATTCCCAATTAGTTATTGATTCTCCTTACATAGACCAGCCCCCGAGGAGTCTCCTTTTTTGCACACTCTGTGGTACCTAAGCAAACTCATCTCTGCATAGATCCACCAATACCCTCACTGTCAGTTTGGGAGAGACAGACCATTATTCTCACACTTGTTAGGATTTCAAGGATTATCCCCCCCCATGCTACTGTCAGGGATCGCGATCGCGGCTCCTCTCCCAGCGCATGCGCACCGGCGGCAGATCACGCCGGGACACCGGCACTAGGTCCCGGCGAGCCGCGGCTGACAGGACGCCGCGCATGCGCAGTAGAAGCCGCGGGCGCGTCTCGGGCGTCCAATGACAGCCGGGGGCGCGTCCTGGCCGGCCAATGACAGTGCAGGGTGCACTATTTAAAGATGCCCTGCACTGTCACAGATTGCCGCAAGGTCTATCTGTGATCCTGAGTTCCTGTACCTGTTTTGTGACCCTGATTGACCCTGACTACGCTGCCTTCTCCTGTGATTTGACCCGGATTGCCCTGACCACGCTGCCTTCTCCTGTGCCTGACCCGGATTATCCTGACTATTCTGCCTTCTCCTATCCTGACCCCCAGTTTGTCTGACCATTCTGCGGACTGACTTACCCTGCTGACCCTGCGTGTGACCTGACTACTCTTCGCGTTCCGATTCGGTACCCCGCTTACCCCACGGGACCACGGCTCGTGACCATCCTGCTAGGTCCCGCCGTCCTCTTCACATCTGGCTCCCCCGGTACCTGCATACATCCCCGGAGGCTCCCTCTGCCACTGGTGGGCCTGCTCGGAGGTCGTGACCTGGCCCTGGTCTGTTACAAGTCCATCCCCACCATCAGGGGCCCTGGTGAAAGCACAGACCAGGCTTAGACTCCACGCTCTGGGTAGGTCTGTCCAGTGGGCAGCCGGAGGCACCACCTGGCGGATCCTAACAGCTACATTTGTAGAGTTTGGTCATCTTCATGATCAATCTCATCTGACTTTGTTTTTACTCGTTACCTAAATAGGTGGGTGCTCTGCGCCAACCACACGGAGCCAGTAAAGGGTTTCCTGGGGCGCTACCTCCGCCGGAAGCTGATTGAAACAGAAATGACCAACCGAGTACGAAACGTGGAGCTGGTGAAGATCATTGATTGGATCCCCAAGGTGTGGCAGCATCTCAACCGCTTCCTGGAGGCTCACAGCTCCTCAGATGTCACCATCGGTCAGTGTTGAATGGAAAAGCCATAGATTGCCGCTGTGGGGGTGGTATTTGGAATGTGTCGTTTGCAATTGACTATGAAGCCTCTGTATGTTCTGCCAGTCTGAGGTTTGGTGCATGCTGGGCAGTACCGGGACAGGTTTGTCCAGCAGCCAGGGTAGGGATCCAGAACTGCGACCTCTTCCCCTGCTGCTAATACTTGACGCAGAATGGGTGTACCAACCGACCAACCGACTCCCAATTCTCTGCTCTCTTCTTGGCATGGAGTGTGCGCTGCACTTGCCTAGCCAATCACATGCTTTCTAGCAGCCAGAAAGTAGTTTCGCATTCACGGTGCATTATTTGTGCTAGATGTAGGCAGATGGGGTGGAGGGCGGACATGATGGAGCACAGTGTGACAGCAGCTGCTGTCAGAGCAGACATGAAGCCTTGAACAGCTGGTTGACATCCACTGATCCGGAGCGTGGGGTGAAGGAGCGCCCCACCCCAGGCAGCCTTCCCTCCTGCCCACCCCTTGTCCCAGCACTGATGCTTGGTCTTGTTACGCAAATATAACTGGAAACTAGGATTGTTTTACCGTTTTTACGTGTACTGCACATCGGGGGCGGACTGACATCTCATGGGGCCCTCGTCCAATAGGGGATCTTGGGGCCCCTGTGTCCTTGGCCAAACTCAAAAAAGCCTATGAAAAAGGTACCAGGGGCATCTCATGGGGCCCCCTACTGACCCCGGGCCCTCGGGCAGTGGCCGAGTTTCCAAATGGTCAGTCCGCCCCTGCTGCACATGTGTGCGGCTCCGGCTCCCGCACTGATGCCAGCAGTACTATGTGTAGTACGGCACTCATGGCTGTACTACACATGTGCGAGTTTTGCCTTTCCCTGTGTTCATTCCTAGCTGCATTTGTGAATGAATGGGAAGCCGCTTAGCACAGAGAACCTCCCATTCATTCACTGTCCAGTGCAGCTGAGGCTGCAGAGAAGGGGACTGGCTGGGGAGTCTCTGTCCTCAGTTCCTTTCTGTCTCAAAAAGTGTGACATCAGAGGTCTGCTTAGACCCCGAATATTTCACCACAGCCCCCTCAACAGGCCTGTTAAAAAAAAAAAAAAAAAAAGTAAAACTTTTTTTTTAAATAATTAAAAAA
This sequence comes from Staurois parvus, assembly GCF_062004578.1. Taxonomy (NCBI): domain Eukaryota; kingdom Metazoa; phylum Chordata; class Amphibia; order Anura; family Ranidae; genus Staurois; species Staurois parvus. The sequence goes on along the minus strand of NW_028319908.1, from coordinate 75,469 downwards.
AAATTGTAAAAAATAAAAAAAACAAAAAACTACTGACATTGTTTACTATCCAACTGACACCAGTCTCTGCCCCCCTGACACCATCCATGTTTCAATACAAGCTAAAATGTTTTACAATTATTTAAAAGAATATGGGTGTGTCTGTGTATGTATTTATGTGTATTTATATACATATATATATATATATATATATATATATATACCCACATGGAAGAAAAATATATTTGAAACATATTTTAAAAATATTCTTCCCAAATATATTGACATATATTTGAAATACTCAAATTTTGGCCATATTCAATATATTTCAATATACAGGTGAAACTCGAAAAATTAGAATATGGTGCAAAAGTTCTTTTATTTCAGTGCAGCAACTTAAAAGGTGACACTAATATATGAGATAGACTCATTACATGCAAAGCAAGATAGTTCAAGCCGTGATTTGTCATCATTGTGATGATTATGGCTT
>NW_028319908.1:0-70000 GCF_062004578.1 Staurois parvus | reverse complement strand
AGGATCTTCTTCCATTGACCACCAATGAGAAAGGGACCCTTCTTCCAATGACCACCAATGAGAAACGGACCCTTCTTCCAATGACCACCAATGAGAAACGGACCCTTCTTCCAATGACCTCTAACGAAAAACAGACCCTTCTCCCACTGTCCACCGATGTAAAAGGGCCCTTCCTCCAATAATCACCTTCCAATGACCACCAATGTAAAGGGGCCTGTCTTCCAATGAGAAAGGGACCCTTCTTCCACTGACTAGCAGTGTAGAAGGGACCTTCTGCCAATGACCACCAATGAAAAGGGGCCCCTTCTTCCAATGACCACCATTGAAAAGGGGCCCTTCTTCCAATGACCACCATTGAAAAGGGGCCCTTCTTCCAATGACCACCAATGAAAAGGGGCCCCTTCTTCCACTGACCACCAATGAAAAGGGGCCCCTTCTTCCAATGACCATCATTGAAAAGGGGCCCTTCTTCCAATGACCACCAATGAAAAGGGGCCCCTTCTTCCAATGACCACCAATGAAAAGGGGCCCCTTCTTCCAATGACCACCATTGTAAAGGAGCCCTTTTTTCAATGATCATTAATGAGAAAGGGACTTTACTTCCACTGACCCCCCAATGTAAAGGGGCCCTTCTTCCAATGAGAAAGGACCCTTCTTCCACTGATCACCAATGTAAAGGGGCCCTTCTTCCAATGAGAAAGGGACCCTTCTTCCAATGACCACCAATGAGAAAGGGACCCTTCTCCCACTGGCCATCAATGCAAAGGGGCCCTTCTAATGAGACAGGGGACCTTCTTCTAATGACCACCAATGAAAAGGGGCACTTCTTTCAATGATCACCAATGAAAATACATCTTCTTACACTGACCTCCAATGTAAAGGGGTCCTTTTTCTGGTGATCACCAATGGGAAAAGGACCCTTCTTCAAATGACAACCAATGAAAAGTGGCTTTCTGCACTCACTGCTAGTGTAAGGGGGACACTACAGTTTTCACAGTCTGTCTTCTGGATGAAAAGGTTTGGAAAGGCTGTTGTAGAGACTGGATCGTTCTGGCTCAGTGACCAGGATTTTAGGCAGCCAGGTCGCTACCAGATTCAGAAGGACTTCAGCATGGACAGCCTACATGTATCTACCTCAGTATGAGTTTCTACTAGGGACCTTCAAATACTTCCATTTTCCCTACCTGGTTATCAGTGGCATGTTGGCTCTCTGATTCTTCTGGGTCTGACCTGTGGCGAGGGGCAGGATCTGTGTGAGGCCAATACATCGATTTTCTTCCCAAGCAATTGCAACACATTAACCTCACGGCCTCCAAGAAGTTCCACTTCTTCCCACAGCTCAGACCAGCAAGCAGCAATCACTCAAAGTACTGAAGTCATTACGTCAGCACTAGAGCCAAATATAATTTCATCAGAAGATGTAATCAATGGCCACCTACATAGTCTCTCAGTATTGGTTTTCTTTAATATGTCCTCATGGAGGGCAAAGGAAAGGGGCCACTTATCTCCCCAGGAGTACATACTAGCCTTTCCTCGCTCCAATAGCGAAGCGACATACACAACCCTTCCAGATATAGGTGGTCATGTGACTTAAGCAGCCCATAGATTATGTGATTTTCTTTCCTTCCTCCACAGGTGACAGCAAAGAAAATCGCTCAGCTACCCCATCAACATTGACTATGTTGATAGGGGAATACCTCCCGCAGTGTTTCTGTGTTCTGCCGTCGGGGAGCCTTTCTGGTCAGCAGAAGACAATGAATACTGCTACTGGCTATATCTGCCGGAAGTAATCACGTGTAAAAAAAATCAGACAGGCTGGTTGTACCAAAGTCAATCAATGGATCAACTTGGGTGCAACCATCTTGCCCATAAATCAGGGGCGTCAAACTGGCGGACATCCAGCTGTTGTGAAACTACAAGTCCCATCATGCCTCTGCCTTTGGGAGTCATGCTTGCTACTGTCAATCTTGCAATGCCTCATGGGACTTGTAGTTTGGCAACAGCTGGAGGGCCGCCAGTTTGACACCCGTGCCATAGATGAATCAAATCTCGGCCGGTCCCTGCTGAACTGGCTGAGACTGGATTCATCAATGGCTGGCTTTACCCTGCTAGTCCCATGTGCTAGGGTGTGATTGGCCAAGCACTGTCACAGGGGGGAGGAGTCCATAGCCCTGTGTTAGCGGTTTGGAGCTTAGACACGACTTCCCTGTCTTGGTCTGGGCTGCAAAACCAGATGTCGGAATCGAGAAAAGGCGAGTATGTGTTGCTGGGGAGCGAGTTGAAGGACCCTTTTATTTTGAACTGGGCAAAGAATGGGTTCATTGAAGCTGATTGCCTAAGAGCTGCACCCCAAGTGCATGTCCCCCTTGAAGCTCCACCCCCAACTTTATGCAAATACTGACTTTGCAGGAAAGTGATGTTTAGACACAGTCGCATGTCCCATAGCAGGTGGAGAATAAGATTGGGAGCTCTTGGGACAGAATTCAATAGTATTTTTAGACAGAGCTATGTCCCTGACTTCAAACCATTTTAGATGGAATGTTAGAATAGACCCCAGTAAGGCCCCCCAGTAAGGCCCCCCAGTAAGGCCCCCCAGCAAGGTCCCCCAGCAAGGTCCCCCAGCAAGGTCCCCCAGCAAGGTCCCCCAGCAAGGTCCGCAAGTAAGGTCCCCCAGTAAGGTCTTCCAGAAAGGTCCCCCAGTAAGGTCCACCAGTATGGTCCCCCAGTATGGTCCACAAGTAAGGTTCCCCCGTAAGGTTCCCCCAGTATGGTGCCCCAGTATGGTGCCCCAGTAAGGTCCCCCAGTAAGGTCCCCCAGTAAGGTCCCCCAGTAAGGTCCACAAGTAAGTTCCCCCAGTAAGGTCTTCCAGTATGTTCCACAAGTAAGGTCCCCCTGTATGATCCCCCAGTATGGTCCACCAGTAAGGTCCCCCAATAAGGTTTGCCAGTAAGGTCCACCTGTATGGTCCCCCAGTATGGTCCCCCAGTAAGGTCCCCCCAGTATGGTCCACAAGTAAGGTCCCCTAGTAAGGTCCCTGAAAGGAACTGTTAGCTGCCCTCTGTAGCCTGACACAGCCCCCCGAGAAGCTCCATGATTAACCTGCTCCCTCTCGTCTCTTTCTTCCAGATGAACATGTTGATGAGGCTTCAGGAAGCCGCCAACTACTCCAGCCCGCAGAGCTACGACAGCGACTCCAACAGTAACAGTCACCAAGATGACATCCTGGACTCGTCGCTGGAGTCCGCCCTCTGACGCCACTCCGCTGCCTCAGCAGACAGCGGAACAAGAGACACTTTATAGACTTTTTTGTTTTTGTTTTTGGGCTGGGGGTGCGGGTCGCCCTTCCAATTACCGTTTTGGTTTTTTTTTTGACAACGTGTAAGAAATATGGCTGCACTACTTGTAAGCGGCGGTAACGCGCCGAAACACTGAAAAGGTTTTTAAGTTGTAGACAGAACGGGCCTCATGGTGCCGGGCTGGAGGGGAAGAGAGTTCACTGCCTATGCTGCTGTAAACCAAACACGAAAATGGCGTGCTGGACACTCCGCCTTCACACGATGACCTCACTGCAGATAGTCGCCGACTATGCTGCTTGCCTTGCTCTTGGCGTTAACCGGTGCTGGTTGGGGGGGATTTGGTGTCGGCATGCAGAACTTTGTACAGCTATGCAGGACATAATCCGTCCCTCTCCTGAACCCCAGGAGTGTAAGGGCTCCCACCCAATATGCTTGAGAAACTGAGACGATAATCGGTGAGCATCAGCGGTCATTTCTGTGAGACTTTCACACTTGCAATGAGACTTTAGAAGCCAAAAAAAAACCGAAGCCACCCCTAACCAACCACAACGGTGACGATGGTCATTGAGAACATATAAACCAAGCCGTGCCGTGGGTTGTGTAGCCAGTCCTGGTTGGTCCGTTAGCTCTCAAGTCGTTTTTAAATCAGACAACGGTCATTTATCCACAAACTCCATGAGATATCATTCTGCAGATGGCTGCCAAGGTCTTTGTACTTCTGTAAAGAGGACCTGTCTTGTCTTCAAATGTTCCCAAGAGCGTTTTTGGCCTTTAGTTCCTGGAAAAGCACAGTCCTGTTACGGAGAATGAAGACAGTGGGTGATCTATCCAACGTAGCTTCATGGTGACCTGCTATCCTCCCACCTAATCACCATCACATAAAGAGTCACAATGTGGAGCTTACACAGGGCTGAGGATTCTGTCCCCAACCCTTGTGATAGCAGTAGTTAATCGCAAGGGAAGAGGTCACCTGCTTATGCTCAACCTATCCATTACTTCCTTTCAGGCTGGTGGGGCAGGAGGGTCCTCATCTTCTGGGACCGTTGGCTACACCGATACTAAGGGCTCCAGAATAGCTCTTAAGTCGTTTTTAAATCAGACAACGGTCATTTATCCACAAACTCCATGAGATATAATTCTGCAGATGGCTGCCAAGGTCTTTGTCCCTCTGTAAAGAGGACCTGTCATGTCTGCAAATGAGGTGTTTACACAGTTCCCAAGAGCCTCAGATATGTTTTTGGCCTTCAGTTCCTGGACAAGCACAGTCCTGTTACTGAGAATGAAGGCAGTGGGTGATCTATCCAACGTAGCTTCATGGTGACCTGCTGTCCTCCCACCTAATCCCCGTCACATAAAGAGCCACAATGTGGAGCTTACACGGGGCTGAGGATTCTGTCCCCAACCCTTGTGATAGCAGTAGTCAATCGCAAGGGAAGAGGTCACCTGCTTATGCTCAATCCATTACTTCCTTTCAGCCTGGTGGGGCGGGAGGGTCCTCATCTTCGATACTGACCGATACTAAGGGATCCAGAATAATAGGGACGGGTGCTTTTTTCCCAAAGTCCCCATCAAACCCAGCAGATGGTAGGGAATACTTAGAGACTGTTGACGTGATGTACAGGAAGCTGACTTCATTGTCCCCATTTTTTTAAACATTTCTAGGGGCGTGGCCTGTTGGAAACATAAATACCTCCTTCCTATAGCAGCAACATAAACAACACATGTAATAGACATCAGCTGCCATGATCGCTCAGGTAATACCTCCCGCCCCTCGTGATGCGTACACGCCTTATCTAACTCTGCATCGAATCTTTTCTGTGCATTTCAGCCATGTCTTTCTATCCGCGAGTCACAAAATGAATTGTGCTGGGAAAAGAGCAAACGGTCACAGAAAACACCGATGGGATGCGTTTAGAAAAAGCTATAGCAGGGCTGGGCCAAGGGGTGGGCAGAAGTAGAGGCTGCTTTGGGCGCTTAACCTCGTCACGCCAGCGCCTCCCGGCCCTTCAAGGGGTTTCAGACGCCGGGGTTTTAGGGTCATGCAATTCGCTGTCATGGCGGTCACATGTTCGGAAAAGGTCCCGATCGTAAGGGGACCTTTCGGTGAGACACCGACATATGTGTCTTCAAATGGTACGCAAGTATGCGGCCGCTCAACGTCAAGGCCCAGCCACCGTGAGGCCGCATATTTGCGTACGGTCGGCATCAGGGGGTTAAGCAGGATGGGTGGGGACAAAAATGGTGGAACCTGCAACCCATTTTGCTGAAGGGGGGGGGCATATTTTGGCCTTTTTTCAATTTGGTGCTAAAGATCCTTGTCCTACCTAAGTAGGGCGGTAAAAGCCAAAATATATAAATGGAGAACCCCTTAACCTCTTGGCGCCGGCCGAACGCAAATGTGCGGCCTCCCGGCGTCAGGGCCTAGAAGCCGAGCGGCCGCACATTTGCATTCTATTAAGAAAAAACGCGCTGAAAGCGCTGCCAGCACACACGGAAAGGTCCCGATCAACTCTTTCGATCGGACCTTTCCCGATCATGTGACCGCCGTGACAGCGAATCACGGTGGTCACATGACCCTAAAACCCCACCCGCCTCCCGGCTTCTGGAACACTTAAAGGGGTTAAACTAACGCTGCATTTGGTGCTGATTGCTGAAGGCTTTATGCAGGCCATACATGGTTCGAATTCTGAACAATTTTTCGTCCAAAAATTGAAAACGTCGTTAGCTCGGTAATCTGATAGCGCCATCATTGATTTCACCTGTTCACCCCATATAACAGGTGAAACTTCTGTTCCTTCCGGGTCACGGCTCAAGCGCATATTCTTTTCGGAAAAACGATCGTACGATTTGACCATCATTGAGTGGAAAATCGATCGTTTTTCACAAATTTTCCATCATGCCCGATCACCGAAAAGGGGAGGAACCACAAAAATTGGCCGGTGTCATTGACCCATTAACAGAGCCAAAATTGGCCGATAATTCTTGGGTCCGATTTTCGGACAAAAAAATCGGTCGAGTTTTGACCAATGTATGGCCGGTCTTACTTGAAATTAAGACATGGTGCAAATAATGTATTTTGGCTGCAGATAAAGGCACCCAAAATTTCACCGTCTCGTGCAATTAGTTTTGTTTGTGCCAGATCACCATCGGGAGTTTAGACGGCAGAAGCGCCCGGATCACATTGTGCATCGGTACCAGGGGCGGACTGACCATTCGAGCACTCGGGCACTGCTCGAGGGCCCGGGTCAGTAGGGGGCCGCATGAGCTGCCCCTGGTACCTTTTATATAAGCTTTTTTTGGGTGTGGTTTGATTGTGGGTGAGGACACAGGGGCCCCATGATCCCCTATTGCCCAGGGGCCCCATGAGTTGTCAGTCCACCCCTGATCGGTACCTTCATCAGGGCGGAGCAGCACAAATGACAGTCAATGACGGCTTGTCCATCTACTTCCAGAAGGGCAGAGCAAAGAGTACTCCTTTCTAGACCGTATAGACTTTCCAATAAAGAAGTCGTCTCATGAGCAATACAAATCGAACTTCTAGTCTATTGATTCATGTTTACCTATCTCTGCTCGTCAAAAGAATCACCTGTCAGCTCCTCCCCTGAAGAAAGCCCGATTTGTATAAATTACTATTGTGGAGTTCAGACAATCTGTGAGGTTCGACAAAAGACCTGTCAGCTCCTCCCCTGAAGAAAGCCCGATTTGTGTGAATTACTATTATGGAGCTCAGACAATCTCTGAAGTTCGACAAAAGACCTGTTAGCTCCTCCCCTGCAGAAAGCCCTGATTTGTGTGAATTCCTGTTGTGGAGCTCAGACAATCTCTGAGGTTCGACAAACTACCTGTCAGCTCCTCCCCTGCAGAAAGCCCGATTTATGTGAATTTTTATTGTGAAGCTCAGACAATCTCTGAGGTTTGACAAATGACCTGACAGCTCCTCCCCTGCAGAAAGCCCTGATTTGTGTGAATTCCTGTTGTGGAGCTCAGACAATCTCTGGGGTTCGACAAACGACCTGTCAGCTCCTCCCCTGCAGAAAGCCTGATTTGTGTGAATTCCTGTGGTGGAGCTCAGACAATCTCTGAGGTTCGACAAACGACCTGTCAGCTCCTCCCCTGCAGAAAGCCCTGATTTGTGTGAATTTTCTATTGTGGAGCTCAGACAATCTCTGAAGTTCGACAAAACAGCGGTCAGCTCCTTCCCTGCAGAAAGCCCGATTTCTGTGAATCTCTATTGTGGAGCTCAGACAATCTCTGAGGTTCAACAAAAGAGCTGTCAGTCCCTCGCCTGGAAAAAGCCTGATGTGTGTGAATTACTGTTGTGGAGCTCATACAATCTGTGCGGTTTGACAAAAGACCTGTCAGCTCCTCCCCTGCAGAAAGCCGATTTGTGTGAATTACTATTGTGGTGCTCAGACAAAGCTTTGTTGCTTCTGCCCTTTCAGATGTGACTGGGTGCACTAAAATTATCACTCATCTAGCAGACGATACAGAGATGCTCCCCACAGGACATGACTCTTCCCCTTGAGTAGCGATAGCACTGATCTGACTCGTACCTAGATCCATCAATCCTAGTTAGGTATTCATCTCCTACTGAGCAGTGTGGTCCAGCAGTGGTGGAGGAGGAGGGCATGCTGTTGACCATATTAGCTCACTAGCTCAGCATCCACAACACTGAATGAAATGATAAAAAGGTCTAAAGAGGACGAGGAGTATGGTGAGATTTCTTCCGTAGAAGTGTTCACCTTTACAGAAAAAATGTAAAAGTGGACTAACACCGCGAGCCCCCCATCCCCCCCCCCCCAACTTTGTTCATAGCTGTACTTGCCTCCAGGGATGCTGAGCTGTCAGTGCCCCTGCAGTCGATCCAGCAGTCCAGGGATTTAAAATCCCCTCTCTTCTCCGTTCACCACGTCCGGGACAGATCAGATAGATTATGATTGGTCGGCACCTGCACAGTGAATCACTCTGGTTCATCCTGGAGGCATTGCATGGAGAAGTCCTCTTCTCCATGCAATGCCTCCAGGATGAACCAGACTGATTTACTGTGCAGTTTGCAAGGATTTCAAATTCCCACCAGCTGCAGAAGGCCTTGACAGCTCAGGAACCCCACAGGTCAGGGGTTGGGGGGTCAGGAACCCCACAGGTCAGGGGTTGGGGGGGGGGGCTGTATGGTGTTAGTTCACATCTACATTTTTTCTGTAAGGGTGAACCAACCCTTTCAGTCCATCTCTATGATCATGTTGTCCTAACAATTAAGAAAAATTTATCTTAAAAAGTAAAAAGATTCTTCCCAAATATATTGACATATATTTGAAATACTACAATTTTGGCCATATTCATTATATATATATATATATATATATATATATATATATATAATATTTTATTTTTTAATTTTTTTTTTGTATGTTGAAATGCGTTTTTATTACAAAATATATGAAAAATATTTTGAAAAATAAATTTTCAAGTATACTGTACCTCTTTAAAAATACATTTAATCTACATTTTTGGAATTATTTACAAATATATGTAAAAATATATGTTAAAATGACTTTTTTAATATGTTAACAAAATCTGAAGAGTATACTTTTAAAAAATATTTTTCATATATTTGTGTAATATATAAAAAATGCATTTCAACATGCAGTGTGTGTGTGTGTGTGTGTATATATATATATATATATATATATATATACCGTGTATGTGTGTGTGTATATATGTGTATGTATGTGTATATATATATATATATATACTGCATGTTGAAATGCGTTTTTTATATATTACAAGAATATATGAAAAATATTTTTAAAAATATATATCTTCAGATTCACATTTAAAAGGTCATTTTAACACATATTTTTACATATATTTGTACATGCATTTTAAAAATGTAGATTAAATGTATTGTTGAAGACATGCAGTATATTAGAAAATGTATTTTTAAAAATATTTTTTATATATTTTGTAATAACGCATTTCAGCATACAGTGTGTGTATGTATGTATGTATGTGTATATATATATATATATATATATACTGTATGTTGAAATATATTGAATACGGCCAAAATTGTAGCAGTTCAAATATATGTCAATATATTTGAGAAGAATATTTTAAAAGTATATTTCAAATACATTTTTCTTCCATGTGGTATACAATATGCTGCACAGTTGGAGCGAACTTAACTTTCCTTTTGTATACAACAGAAGTGTTGACACTACAGCCACTGCTGGGCTCTCCCTCCACAAAAACTCAAATCACAGAAATGCCGCACTGAACATACTAAACACACATGAGCCTTCAACACCCTTCCCCCGCATGCCCACACAAGGGCCACTAAATCCATTGCTTTATCAACATACCCCCTTTGTTTACTCGCACACCTAAGGGTCGCCTTGTCTATTATGCAACAACCTCCATGTCTCGTTTTAATAAACTGCGAGAATTTTAAAGCCTCCGAAACGTCAGATATCACGTCTATCCAGCGAAACGCGTAACGCAAAAAAAAGTCAATTTAAAAGAACCCCGGGTTCTGGCACTGAAATCGGCTACTGTGAATACCGCTGGATACATTTCATATCACTGACAATTCTCACATATAAAATAATAGAAAATGATATATTTATAGCGATGGGATTCTGTACATAAATCACGATTCTGCGTCTACGAAAACGCGTCGGCTTGTGAATAACACTGTATTGTACCCCTCCCCCCCCCACCCTCAATGTCAGGAAGCCGGTCTGCCTGTACAGAGCCTTTGTAACGGGAAACTTTAATTTTTTTTTTTACAAATCATTTTCCACACATCACACCAGCTCATCCAATCAGCGGATTAAGACTGTTATTATATTCTTGGTGGGGGCAACATGGAAGAGATTATTTATGAAAGGGCGGTGAATGCTCAAAGTGCAGCGACCGATGGCGACGAGACTTCACTGTATACTTATTATAGGTCAAGATCTATCAGACGCGTCATTTCAGATCAGCTCTGCCTGTCTATGAGGAAATTTCCCTGCTTGTTTGAGCCTCCGTCTGCTTTTCTCTCCAAATCGGTGCCATCTTTGTCTCTGGCATCATCCAGGGTCACTATCAATTTCCTGGACTGAGATGCCGGCTCAGAGAGGATCCAATCCTGTAGATCCTGGTGGCTGGCTGTGTTTACAAATGTCTGACACAGATCAGCCCTTGCCACCTTGTGACCTGCTACAATGTTGCAATCGGATCACTGGGGGGGGGGGGGGGGGAGACTGGCGAAATGTTTCCTCCTACCTACAGCAGACTGATGACATCATCTCAGCCTCAGCAGAACCAAGGATCTGAAAAAGGATACAACTGATGTATATTGTGACATATGAAGAATTGAATTCATACCAAGGCTCCATTCATATTTGTGCGACTTAAAAAATCGTGCAATTTTTATTGCAATGTACAGTGCGACTTGACGCGGCTTTGGCGCTGCTTTGGATGAGTGCAACTTTGACGCGACTTTGGCGCTACTTTGGATAAGTGCAACTTTGACGCGACTTTGGTGCTACTTTGGATGAGTGCAACTTTGACGCAACTTTGGTGCTACTTTGACACACCTTTGATGCGACTTTGGGTGAGTGAAACTTTGACACGACTTTGGATGAGTGCAATTTTGACACGACTTTGGTGCTACTTTGACGCACTTTTGATGCGACTTTTGATGAGTGTGACTTTGACGCGACTTTGGTTGCTACTTTGACACACCTTTGATGCGACTTTGGATGAGTGCGACTTTGATGCAACTTTGGTGCTACTTTGATGCGACTTTTGATGAGTGCAGCTTTGACGCTACTTTGGTTGCTACTTTGACGCACCTTTGATGCAACTGTGGCTTTGACCAAGGATGATTGTGCCGTACAAAGTCGCTCTCAGGGCTCATGTATATCATTCAGGTGCGACTTTGGAGGGTTTGCATTGAAGTCTACGGCCCTCAAGTCGCATGACAGTCGAACCAAAGTCGTGCAGGAGCAACTTGAAGTTGCACAGATATGAATGATACTCATTTTGCAAACATGGGGTGCGACTTGTCATGCGACTTTGGACCCCACATTCGCATGACAAGTCGCACAAGTGGGAATGGGCTCTTAGGTCCTGTTCACACGTTGTGCAGCAGGAACAAGCGTTTGCAATTTTCAACGAGCGATTCCCACGCAATTCCGCGTTTCGCAGAAAGGGCTGCCCTCTGTGCGTCTGTCACCTGAAAAGAAGCTCTTGCTACTCTCCATTTCAGGCGACAAGCTTCAAGCGATTTTGTTTTCGTGCGGTTTGCGGCACGATCCTGTTGCGTGATATTCGCATGGCATTTGGGGATTAAAGGATAATGCCATCCAAACGCACATCGCACATTATGCAGCAATTGCCATGCGATTTGGAATCGTGGGCAGAATGGCTGCAATTCTGTGTGCGATTCCCAACTGTGAAGTGTAAATGGAGCTCAACTTACTGAAAAGCCCACTTAGACCGATCGTGTCCGTCCTGGCATCCCTCTAAAATGTTCTGAACACCCAAACGGTGGGAAGGATCGGCGATCATGTGACCAGTGTGATTGGCAGTCACAGTGGTCGCATGATCGGGAGGCGGTCCTTCCGATCTGTGGGGCTGCCTTTGACAGCCAGTCACAGTGGTCGCATGATCGGGAGGCGGTCCTTCCGATCTGTGGGGCTGCCTTTGACAGTCAGTCACAGTGGTCGCATGATCGGGAGGCGGTCCTTCCGATCTGTGGGGCTGCCTTTGATAGCCAGTCACAGTGGTCGCATGATCGGGAGGCGGTCCTTCCGATCTGTGGGGCTGCCTTTGACAGCCAGTCACAGTGGTCGCATGATCGGGAGGCGGTCCTTCCGATCTGTGGGGCTGCCTTTGACAGCCAGTCACAGTGGTCGCATGATCGGGAGGCGGTCCTTCCGATCTGTGGGGCTGCCTTTGACAGCCAGTCACAGTGGTCGCATGATCGGGAGGCGGTCCTTCCGATCTGTGGGGCTGCCTTTGACAGTCAGTCACAGTGGTCGCATGATCGGGAGGCGGTCCTTCCGATCTGTGGGGCTGCCTTTGATAGCCAGTCACAGTGGTCGCATGATCGGGAGGCGGTCCTTCCGATCTGTGGGGCTGCCTTTGACAGCCAGTCACAGTGGTCGCATGATCGGGAGGCGGTCCTTCCGATCTGTGGGGCTGCCTTTGACAGCCAGTCACAGTGGTCGCATGATCGGGAGGCGGTCCTTCCGATCTGTGGGGCTGCCTTTGACAGCCAGTCACAGTGGTCGCATGATCGGGAGGCGGTCCTTCCGATCTGTGGGGCTGCCTTTGACAGCCAGTCACAGTGGTCGCATGATCGGGAGGCGGTCCTTCCGATCTGTGGGGCTGCCTTTGGCAGCCAGTCACAGTGGTCGCATGATCGGAAGGCGGTCCTTCCGATCTGTGGGGCTGCCTTTGGCAGCCAATCACAGTGGTCGCATAATCGGGGGGGGGCGGTCCTTCCGATCTGTGGGGCTCGGTCTCTGCGCTGTGAGCATGCTTCCAGCGTAGAAACATCAGCCTCCCCGAGACGCATATGCACGGCGTGTGGGCGTTAAAGCTTCCCTTTTCCCGCTACGCATGTCTGGCAGCAACAGGTTATCAGACTGGAATTTAAAAAAAAAAAGAAGCATTTAGGGCCGGTTCACACTCCATGCGTTTCAGTTGCTTTTTTCTGCATCCAAAACGCACAGAAAGTCGGTAATATGGTGGTCAATGTCATAGCTCACATCAGTGCTGGCAGTTCCAGTGCGTTCCGGTTGCAGGAAAAAAAGTAGAACAGGCGGCATTATTCCTGCACAACTGTACTGAAACGCAATAAAACGCAGCGGAACGCACACGTCCCTATTTAAATTAAAAAAGAAGTGGAGGGGGAATTAACTAGATTGCATCAAAAACGCACTGGAATGCACTAAAAACGCATGAAAAACACGCATCCGGAATGCACATGTCTTTATTTAAATTTAAAAAGAAGAGGGGGGGAAGTAACTGGCTTCCATCAAAAACGCACTGGAATGCGCTAAAAACGCATGAAAAACGTGCATACAAAAACGCATCCGGAACGCACATGTCCCTATTTAAATGTAAAAAAGAGGGGGGAGTTAACTAGATTACATCAAAAATGCACTGGAATGCGCCATGAACGTGCATGCAAAAACGCATCCGAAACGCATCTGGACTACATTTCTATAGTGTGAACCGACCCTAAAGGATGGGATTGAGCAATAAGCTGTCAATCATTCAATCGATCGATCAATCACTTGTCATGTCCGTTCCTGCTTAGAATAGCCGGATCAATAATGTGACGTGTTGTCATGGCCGCTCTATCCTCCAATCATAACATCAGCCATTCCTGATTGGTCGCTGCACTTTGCTCATCACTTTTTTTTTTTTAATAAATAATAGGACGTGTTACATCGATAAGTTCTCTACCACAAAAATGCTTCCAACGTTCGACTCTCAGCGTCGCGCCACCAACCCCCACCCGACTCTATGCAACACAAGGATGACGTAACGCAGACCGCAACAAAGGAACCTGTTTGCAAACGGCATTAATAAATCATCATTTTAAAAAACAAATATATAATAACTCCCCTGAACTCCATCTCTGTAAATGTTCTGTTTGATGTGAATGCAAAAAAAGGATCGTTTGTGAAACTTCGTCTGTCGATCGTTGTTTCCGGATCGGACAGAAAAACAAACCAAGACAGATATTTCTCCTGTTTTAGGCCGAGATGTAAATTTTCACAATGTAACATAGGAACGTGTACATAGATGAGGAAATTGCTGCATTTTGATGAGAATTTTGTAGAATTTTTTTTAAAAGCAAAAATAAAAGTTAGGAATTTGGGGGGGGGGGGGTTTGTTTTTATTTTTCCTTTTTTTTTTTTTTTGCCTTTTTGGGGGGTTTTTTCGGTTTCATTTTTGTTTTTATGAATTTTCCGCATGGTCGGCTCGGATCATGTCTCGTGTTAAGACGAACAAAACTTGATGATTGTACCAGTCTTAAATTATTACTGAATAAATAAAATTCATGCCTATTTATCCAGTCTGGTTTTAGGTGTCTTTGTGTTATTATTATTATTATTATACAGGATTTATATTATTATTATTATGCAGGATTTATATATTATTATTATTATTCAGGATTTATATTATTAATATTCAGGATTTATATTATTATTATTATACAGGATTTATAATTTTATTATTATTCAGGATTTATATTATTATTATTATTATTATTATTATTCAGGATTTATATTATTATTATTCAGGATTTATATTATTATTATTATACAGGATTTATATATATATTATTATTATACAGGATTTATATATATATTATTATTATTCAGGATTTATATTATTATTATTCAGGATTTATATATTATTATTATACAGGATTTATATATTATTATTATTATACAGGATTTATATATTATTATTATTCAGGATTTATATATTATTATTATTATTATACAGGATTTACAGTCAGGTCCATAAATATTGGGACATGGACACAATTCTAACATTTTTGGCTCTATACACCACCACAATGGATTTGAAATGAAACTAACAAGATGTGTTTTAACTGCAGACTGTCAGCTTTAATTTGAGGGTATTTACATCCAAATCAGGTGAACGGTGTAGGAATTACAACAGTTTGCATATGTGCCTCCCACTTGTTAAGGGACCAAAAGTAATGGGACAATTGGCTTCTCAGCTGTTCCATGGCCAGGTGTGTGTTATTCCCTCATTATCCCAATTACAATGAGCAGATAAAAGGTCCAGAGTTCATTTCTAGTGTGCTATTTGCATTTGGAATCTGTTGCTGTCAACTCTCAAGATGGGATCCAAAGAGCTGTCACTATCAGTGAAGCCATCATTAGGCTGACAAAAGAAAACAAACCCATCAGAGAGATAGCAAAAACATTAGGCGTGGCCAAAACAACTGTTTGGAACATTCTTAAAAAGAAGGAACGCACCGGTGAGCTCAGCAACACCAAAAGACCCGGAAGACCACGGAAAACAACTGTGGTGGATGACCGAAGAATTCTTTCCCTGGTGAAGAAAACACCCTTCACAACACTTGGCCAGATCAAGAACACTCTCCAGGAGGTAGGTGTATGTGTGTCAAAGTCAACAATCAAGAGAAGACTTCACCAGAGTGAATACAGAGGGTTCACCACAAGATGGAAACCATTGGTGAGCCTCAAAAACAGGAAGGCCAGATTAGAGTTTGCCAAACGACATGTAAAAAAGCCTTCACAGTTCTGGAACAACATCCTATGGACAGATGAGACCGACATCAACTTGTACCAGAGTGATGGGAAGAGAAGAGTATGGAGAAGGAACTGCTCATGATCCTAAGCATACCACCTCATCTGTGAAGCATGGTGGTGGTAGTGTCATGGCGTGGGCATGTATGGCTGCAAATGGAACTGCTTCTCTTGTATTTATTGATGATGTGACTGCTGACAGAAGCAGCCGGATGAATTGTGAAGTGTTTCGGGAATATTATCGGCTCATATTCAGCCAAATGCTTCACAACTCATTGGACGCTTCACAGTGCAGATGGACAATGACCCAAAGCAGACTGCAAAAGCAACCAAAGAAGGGAAAGAAGTGGAATGTTCTGCAATGGCCAAGTCCATCACCTGACCTGAATCCGATTGAGCATTTCACTTGCTGAAGACAAAACTGAAGGGAAAATGCCCCAAGAACAAGCAGGAACTGAAGACAGTTGCAGTAGAGGCCTGGCAGAGCATCACCAGGGATGAAACCCAGCGTCTGGTGATGTCTATGCATTCCACACTTCAGGCTGTCATTGACTGCAAAGGATTTGCAACCAAGTATTAAAAAGTGAAAGTTTGATTTAAGATTAAGTTTGATTTATGGCTTGCTTCACTGTTAGTGACAGCTCTTTGGAACTCATCTTGAGAGTTGACAGCAACAGATTCCAAATGCAAATAGCACACTTGAAATGAACTCTGGACCTTTTATCTGCTCATTGTAATTAGGATAATGAGGGAATAACACACACCTGGCCATGGAACAGCTGAGAAGCCAATTGTCCCATTACTTTTGGTCCCTTAACAAGTGGGAGGCACATATAATATTTGCAAATCTGCTCAGGAAAAGCTTGAAAAATGTTCAGCTCAGTGTGAATGGAGCCCAAGGAAACCCGCCTGCGTGGCAGTGCAACCCATGTGACCTGGAGTCACGTGAACCACAAACGTTCTGGAAGATGGAAATGCTCAGCAGCGGCTTCACCTGACATGCCGTAGTCCTCTGGGCAGCACAGTGTCGTGGGTTTGAATCCCAACCACGGCACCACCTGCCTGGAGTTTGCATGTTCTCCCTGTGCCTGTGTGTGCTTCCTCTGGGTATTCCGGTTTCCTCCCACCCGCTGACCCGCTGGTAGGTGAATTGGCTCCTGTCTACATTGGCCCTAGTATGTGTATGTATGGATGTGAGTTAGGGACCTTAGATTGTATGCTCCTCGGGGGCGGGGACTGATGTGAATGTACAATATATATGTAAAGTGCTGCGTACGTTGACGGCGCTATATAAGTACCTGAAATAAATAAACACTTCATATGAATGAACAGAGAACATGTCAGAGCTACCAATTCACATTATAGTAAAGGAAAAAAAACTTGATTGGCACGACATTAACTGCTTCCCGAGCGCCCTATAGCTGAACTACTACTGCTGGGCTGCGCAAAATCATGTATGTGTGTGTGTGTGTGTGTGTATATATATATATATTGTGATTTTGTATATACGGGTAGGGGGCATGGGCACGCCCTACCCGCGGTACCGTCACTACAGGTGTCGATCTCCAGGAGATTCACCGCCGGCACCCGGCAGTCGTCAAGTAACACTGACAGGGGAGAGGTCTGTTTGTGAACAATACAGATTTCTTCCCTGTCAGCTCCAGCACGCTGCTTTGTATGGCTCTGCATAGCAGTGTGCTTGCACAGCAAAACACACAGCACACAGGTAACCCTTTGATCGCCCCTCATTGTTAACCCCTTCCTGCCCAATGCCATTAGTACAGCGTCAGTGCTTTTTATTGCCCACACTCAAAGCACACCCAAAAAAGCCTATAAAAGGTACCAGGGGCATTTGATGGGGCTCCCTATTGACCCCGGGCCCTCGGGCAGTGCCCAAGTGCTCGAATGGTCAGTCCGCCCCTGCACTGAGGATGTCAGTGGTAGTGAGTCAGTTCCCACCCACAAAATATGTGAAAAATATTTTTAAAAATATTTATTTTTTAAATATATTCTTCAGATTTTTTTTTAACCTATAAAATAAGTCATTTTAATATATATTTTTAAATATATTTGTAAATGCATTCCAAAAACGTAAATTAACCTCTTCACGCTGGCGCCTCCTGGCCCTTTGAGGGTTTCAGAAGCTGGGAGGTGGGGTTTTACATTACATTACATTACATTACATTACATTGAGTTTATATAGCGCCAAAGGGTTTGCTCAGCGCTGTACAATAGAGGGGGGGACAATACATGAAACATTACAGCAACAACAAACAGCACACGAGGGGTTATAGGGCCCTACTCTTTCGAGCTTACAATCTAGGAGGGAGGGGGTAGAGGTACAGGAGGAAGTGGCTGTGGGGGATGGAGTGGTAGGAGGAATGAAGGAGAGCAGCAGTTAGGTGAGGGTGGGGTAGGCTTCCCTGAAGAGGTGGATTTTTCAGGGAGCGCCTGAAGGTGAGGAGGGAAGGTGACAGTCTGATGGATTGGGGTAGTGAGTTCCAGAGGATGGGGGAGGACCTGGAGAAGTCTTGCAGACGTGCGTGTGAGGAGGAGACCAGGGAGCAAGATAGAAGGAGGTCCTGTGAAGAGCGAAGGGTACGGGTAGGGTGGTACTTGGTGATAAGGTTGGTGAGGTAGTTAGGGGCAGTGTTGTGAATGGCTTTGTAGGTCAGAGTGAGTAGTTTGAATTTGATGCGTTGGGCGATAGGGAGCCAGTGGAGGGAGAGGCAGAGGGGGGTGGCAGAGGTGGAGCGGGTGGTGAGGTGGATGAGTCTAGCCGCTGAGTTGAGGATGGTCTGAAGCGGGGATAGCCTGCACTGGGGTAGGCCGGTGAGGAGGGAGTTGCAGTAGTCAAGGCGTGAGATAATCAGGGAGTGTACGAGTAGTTTAGTGGTGTCTGGGGTAAGGAAGGTGCGTATTTTGGCGATATTGCGGAGGTGGAGCCTGCATGTGTTTGTCAGTGATTTGACATGAGGTTGGAAGGAGAGGTTAGAGTCCAGAATGACTCCAAGGACTTTGGCTTGCGGGGCGGGATTGATGGTGGTGATGTTAGTAGTGATGGATAGGATGGGGGGGGGGCGCGGGCAGGAGGGAAAACGAGAAGCTCGGTTTTGGAGAGGTTGAGTTTGAGGAAATGGAGCGACATCCAGTCAGAGATGTCGTTTAGGAGGTGAGTGATGCGGGCGGAGAAAGTGGAGGTGAGGTGAGGGGTGGAGAGGTAAATTTGAGTGTCATCAGCATAGAGATGGTAGTTGAAGCCGTGGGAGTGTATGAGTTTGCCAAGGGAGGAGGTGTAGATGGAGAAGAGAAGGGGTCCAAGGACAGAGCCCTGGGGGACCCCAACAGAGAGGGGGAGTGAGGGGGAGGTGGCACCATTGTAGGTGACACTGAAGGAGCGTCGGGATAGGTACGAGGAGAACCAGGAGAGAGCGGTGTCTCTGATGCCAAGGGAGAGTAGTTTATTGAGGAGGGGGTGGTCAACTGTGTCGAAGGCCGCGGAGAGGTCCAGGAGGAGGAGGACAGAGTAGTCACCTTTGGCTTTGGCGGTTAGTAGGTCGTTGGTGATTTTGAGGAGGGCGGTTTCAGTGGAGTGTAGGGGACGGAAGCCGGACTGTAGTGGATCAAGGAGGTTGTTGTCAGTTAGGTGGGCGCTTAGGCGGTTGTAGACTAAGCGCTCCAGGAGTTTGGAAGTGAGTGGCAGCAGGGAGATGGGTCTGAGGTTGTTTGGGTCAGAGGGGTCCAGGGAGGGCTTTTTGAGTATGGGGGTGATGTGCGCATGCTTTAGGGGGGAGGGGAATACGCCGGTAGAGAGGGAGAGATTGAAGATGTGGGTGAGGGAGCAGATGAGGGAAGAGGGGGGTGACTGGAGGAGTCGAGAGGGGATAGGGTCCAGGGGGCAGGTAGTGAGACGGGCTTCTGAGAAGACCCTGGTGACTTCCTCAGTGGTAGTAGGGCTGAAGGAGTGCAGAGCTGGTGGGGTTACGGTAAGCGGGGTCTTGGGTGTGGAGGGGGGCAGTGCGGTTGCGAGGTCAGATGAGGGAAGAGATGAGGGGGAGATAGGGGGGGGGAGGCTAGGTGGGGAGGTAGATTGCGAGTTGACTATGTCCTGACGGATTTAGGGTTCGGGAAAGGTCCTGATCGAAAGAGGAGATCGGGACCTTTCCGTGAGTACCGGACATGTGTGTTGGGAGCGGGCAGGGCGTGCGCTCTCAGAACATATGTTCTTTTTTAATAGAACGCAAATGTGCAGCCGCTCGGCGTCTAGGGACGCATTTGCGTTCGGCCGGCGTGAAGAGGTTTAATGTATTTTTAAAGACATACAGTATATTTGAAAATGTTTGCAATATCAAATCTGACCAGAAGGTGTCAGGATTGTCACGTTAAATAATGTTACATTGTCTCCATAAATGTAACATTTGCTGAAAGTATTACATTCATTTATAGAGAGCGGACAGTTACATATTGCACATCATCAGTCCCTGCCATCAACAGCTTACACTCTAAGGTCCCGGTGCCAAACCGGCGGCCTGAGGGCCACATGTGGCCCTTTGGTATATGATGTGTGGCCCTCAGACCTCAGCAGCCTTCAGTGGGAACATTGATTAGGGTGATAGCAGGGGCATTGGTAGGCAGGTGCGGGGGGGTGTACACCGCACTGGGTGACACCTACCACACGGGGTTACACCGGACCCACTCCATGTAAAAGTAAGTTGTAAAGCAAGCTGACGATCCCCACAGGATGGATCAGATCTGCGGATTGGGGAGCATAATGGATCGGACTCCGATCCATTATGATCAATCCGCAGATCCGATCCATCCTGCGGGGATCGTCGGCATGCAACCTATACGAGGTGACACCGGACCCGCTGCACGAAAAGGTAAGTTGTAAAGCAAGCCGATGATCCCCGCAGGATGGATCGGATCTGCGGATTGATCATAATGGATCGGAGTCCGATCCATTATCCTCCACAATCCGCAGATCCAATCCATTCTACAGGGATCATCGGAGGGGGTGTCACCAAGTGTTATCGCACCGGGTGACACCAACCCTAGGGATGCCCCTGGGTGATTTCATTGATCTCTACCAGCCTCATGCCACATCTTCCCAGATTTCTCATCTGCAGCATCTCCCCGGCCAGCAATGGGGTTGATTGACTAAAGGCAATCACACGCAAGGAAAAAAAAATGCATTTTTGCTTGCCCATGATTGGTTGATGGAAGTCAGCGGAGCTTCTCCTCATTTACTAAGCACTGGAGCGAGGCACTTTGCAGATGCACAGTCTATTTGCCTTTAGTCAATCAACCCCAGTGCAGGGGGGGCGGACTAACAACTCATGGGGCCCCTGGGCAATAGGGGATCATGGGGCCCCTGTGTCCTTGCCCAAATTAAAAAAAGCCTATGAAAAAGGTACCAGGGGCATCTCATGGGTCCCCCTACTGACCCCGGGCCCTCGTTTCCAAATGGTCAGTCCGCCCCTGCCCCAGTGTATCCTGTCCTCACTCTCTGACCCTCATGTCCTCTATCAGGTCTGCAGTCTCTGACCGTCCTCTCCACCATTACATATACTGATCATTATGTGTGGCCCTTTGGTGATATCAGGGGCCACATTGGAGGAACATTAGCTCATAATTTGACAGCCATTGCAATAAAGTCTCCACCTCACATACTATGGCCACACCAATAACTTCAGCAGGCCCTTGGAGTGTGACCCATGCAAGCACAGGGAGGACATGCAAACTCCAAGTAGATAGTGTCATGGTTGGGGTTCAAGCTGAGGATCCCACAAATGCTAACCGCTAAGCCACTGTGCTGCCCTGAGGGAGGTTTAGTTTGCTCTGCATGTTGTGTACCAAACAACTGACCTTTTCTTGTTTTCTTTTTCTTTCTTTTTTTTAATCCTTTGATATAGCGTTGTTGATCTCCTGCAACCTCTTTGCAGCCACTTCCTGTCCACATGCACTCCTGCATGGCATTTCCCGGGGTGGGGGTACCATGGTGGGGACCATGCCTGCAAAATGTGTGTTGGTACTTTTCCAGTGTGCCGGGGGGGGGGGGTTGGGCTGGTACTTTTCCAGAGTGCTGGTATACAGGTCCTGGCTGTTGTAAGCCGGTGTTTTAGTAGGGCAACCCATGCATTTTTGATACAGTAAAAAAATGCCACTGGACCGCATGTGGTGTGAACTGGCACTAGACCGCATGTGGTGTGAACTGGCACTGGACCGCATGTGGTGTGAACTGGCACTAGACCGCATGTGGTGTGAACTGGCACTTAATGGGAAATCAAACAGCAGATTGCTGACACAGGGAGTATCTGATTGCATTTGGAGATCAGACTGCAGCAGAATTTATAGGATTTTATGGGGGAGATGTACTAAAACTGGAGCACTCAGAATCCGGTGCAGTTGTGCATGGCGGCCAATCAGCTTCTAACGTCAGCTCGTTCAAGGAAGCTTTGGTAATAAATGCTGGAAGCCGATTGGTCTCTATGCTGAGCTGCACCAGATTTTGCACCACGCAGCTTTAGTAAATCGCCCCCCTATGTGTTGAACTCGATGGACAGATGGACTTTTTCCCCACCTGACCAACTATGTGTCCAACAATAGAATTCTCAGACTAACCTACAACAATGGCGCCCGAGAATGGCCAGGAGCCCTAGAGGAGCCCACAGGCACAACATCCATCGGAAGTGACTTTGGGTAAAAGATGGCAAAAAAAAAACAAAGGCGATTTTTTTTTTTTTTTTGTAAGGCTTTCTGCAGGAACTTTTTAATCTTTCAGACCTCCTGGAATGACCCCTAATTGTGACATCCGATCCTCCGCTGGGCTCCTATTCACACACAGCCGTCCACCTGCCATTCATCTGCAGGATCGCAGCCCAATTTAATGGCCCCCCATGTGGTCGCTTCCTGCTCCATCCACTGCTTTCATCACTTCACAGCCATGGGTAGGAAACCACAATTATACATCCCAAGGAATAACATTCTCTATCAGAGATCTGCTTGAGGATACAGACACATACAGTATATATATATATATATATATATATATATATATATAGTGTTACAAAAGTACATAGAAAGGTGTACAAACTGCGAAAATATGAATGTTGCCTGAAATACTAGATTTTATCAGCAGGTGGCGCTGCAGATTTCTAAAAAAAAAAATTTGTGGGCAGCACAGCGGCTAAGTGGTTAGCACATCCTCCTGGCAGTACTGGGGTCATTGGTTTGAATCCCAACCACGGCACCACCTGCCTGGCGTTTGCATTATCTCCCCGTGCCTGCATGGGTTTGCTCCAGGCACTCCCGTTTCCTCCCAAACTCCAAAGACATGCTGGGAGGTTAATTGGCTCCTGTCTAAATTGGCCCTACCCACATGGAAGACAAATATATTTTAAAAATATTCTTCCCAAATATATTGACATATATTTGAAAAATACTACAATTTTGGCCATATATACATATATATATATATACTGTATGTTGAAATGCGTTTTTTATATATTACAAAATATATGAAGAATATTTTTAAAAATACATTTTCAAATATACTGTATGTCTTTAAAAAACCTTTAATCTACATTTTTGGAATGCATTTACAGATATATATATATATATATATATATATATATAAATATATGTTAAAATTACCTTTTTATGTTAAAAAAAATCTGAAGAATATAATTAAAAATATTTTTCATATGTCTTGTAATATATAAAAAATGCATTTCAACATACAGTATATATATATATATATAATATACTGTATGTTGAAATGCGTTTTTTATATATTACAAAATATATGACAAATATTTTTAAAAATACATTTAATCTACATTTTTGGAATGCATTTTCAAGTATATGTAAAAATATATGTTAAAATTACTTATTTATATGTTAAAAAAAATCTGAAGAATATATTTAAAA
This sequence comes from Staurois parvus, assembly GCF_062004578.1. NCBI lineage: Eukaryota > Metazoa > Chordata > Amphibia > Anura > Ranidae > Staurois > Staurois parvus. The sequence continues at coordinate 46,457 of NW_028319908.1, read as the reverse complement.
AATATATATTTAAAAAAAATATTTTACATATATCATGTAATCTATAAAAAATGCATTTCAACATACAGTATATATATATATATATATATATATATAGACATATATTTGAAATACTACAATTTTGGCATATATGTATATATATATACAAGGATCAGGGCCCTCCTATCCCTCGTGTATTGAACTGTATTGTTGCTGTATTGTCTCCCATTATATTGTCAAGTGCTGAGCAAACTGTTGGCGCCATAAATCCTGTATAATAATAATATATAAATCCTGTATAATAATAATATATAAATCCTGTATAATAATAATAAATATATATATATATGTACTGTATGTTGAAATGTGTTTTTTATACATTACAAAATATATGAAAAATATTTTTAAAAATACATTTTCAAATATACTGTATATCTTTAAAAATACATTTATTCTACATTTTTGGAATGCATTTACAAATATATGTTAAAATTGCTTTTTTATATGTTAAAAAAAAATTTGAAGAATATATTTAAAAAAATATATTTTAAAAAAACAGTGTATGTGTATATATATATATATATATATATATATATATATATATATATATATATATATATATTTTTTAAAATATATTGAATACGGCCAAAATTGTAGTATTTCAAGTATATGTCAATATATTTGGGAAGAGTATTTTTAAAATATATTTAAAATTTATTTTTCTTCCATGTGGGTAGTATGTGTATGTATGAATGTGAGTCAGGGACCTTAGATTGTACGCCCCTTGAGGGTTAGGGACCTTAGATTGTACACCCCTTGAGGGTTAGGGACCTTAGAGTGTACACCCCTTGAGGGTTAGGGACCTTAGATTGTACGCCCCTTGAGGGTTAGGGACCTTAGATTGTACGCCCCTTGAGGGTTAGGGACTGATGTGAAGGTACAATATATATGTAAAGCGCGGAGTACATTGACAGCGCTATATAAATATCTGAAATAAATAAAGATATAAAAATATGGAGAATAAAAGCCTTCCATAAAAGAAGTACAGACCTGCCCTATGAGCGCACAGGCCATGTATTTTTGGCTCCGACTCTGTAGAGTTTATATAGAACAGAATCATTGGATGAGAAGCTGCTGTCCTGCCTGGGAGCTCAAAGACTAACTATTCCTGCTGATCCTGGATGACAGAATATCTTCCCCTGGTTTATGGAGAAGTCTCATTTATAGCCGACACACAGACCATTCACAGAGCGATTCTGGAAATATTCGCCTTTTATTTGGGAAGTCGATGCTCATTATATACATATATAAAACTGTACATTTGTAAAATACAAAATAAAGGAATCTTTATAAGTTATATGTAGAAAATCAAATCTAAACGTTTTGAGCACAAAACCTCTATTGCAGGGGTGGGCAACTGTGGCCGTCCAGCTGTTGGTGAACTACAAGTCCCATCATGCCTCTGCCTTTGGGAGTCATGCTTATAACTGTCAGTTTTGCAATGCCTCATGGGACTTGTAGTTCTACAACAGCTGGAGGGCCACAGTTGCCCACCCCTGCTCTATTGCATTTAACAATATAAAAATACAAGTGGCATAGAATACCAATACAGTCCGTGTACAGTATAGCGTACAGTTTATAGAAAGCTGTGGATCCACAGCAAAAGTTTCACATCGAAGAGGAAGCCCCCTTAATGTAGCGCCCCCTACAGACACGCCGAGACAGACAGACAACCATATACAACCCAACTAGACATAGAAGAACAATTCCATGACAAACCTTCTTGGCATTCCTAGCAGACATCGGATCCCTGAGGCTCTCCAACTATTTTGGAATGATGAAAGCCACTTCCTGGTTGGAGAACCCGGTTTCAGAACAACAGTTGGTGAACCCTGGCTTTAAACTACAGGTGGAGAACTCAGGATCCCTGGATCAGCTGGAGAACCCGGGATCTAAGCTAGAGTTAGAGAACCTAGGATCCCTGAACCAATTAGAGAACCTGGGATCAGGGCTGCAGTTGGAGAACCTAGGATCCCTGAACCAATTAGAGAACCCGGGATCTAAGCTGCAGTTGAAGAACCTAGGATCTCTGAACAATTAGAGAACCCAGGATCCAAACTACAGTTGGAGAACCTAGGATCCATGAACCAATTGGAGAACTCATGATCCAAACTACAGTTGGAGTACCTAGGATCCCTAAATCAGTTGGAAAACCCAGGATCCAAATTACAGTTGGAGAACTCAGGATCCCTGAACCAGTTGGAAAACCCAGGATCCAAACTACAGTTGGAAAATGTAGGATCCCTGAACCATTTAGGGAACTCAGTTTCCAAACTTTAGTTGGAGAATTTAGGATCCAAACTACAGCTGGAGAACCTAGGATCTCTGAACAAATTAGAGAACCCATGATTCAAACTAAAGTTGGAGAACTCAGGATCCCTGAACTAGTTGGAGAACCTAGAATCCAAACTACAGTTAGAGAACCGAGGATCCCTAAACCAGATGGAGAACCCAGGATCCAAACTACAGCTGGAGAACCTAGGATCTCTGAACCAATTACAGAACCCAGGATCCAAACTAAAGTTGTAGAACTCAGGATCCCTGAACCAGGTAGAGAACCTAGGATCCAAACTACAGTTGGAGAACCTAGGATTTCTGAACCAATTAGAGAACCTAGAATCCAAACTAAAGTTGGAGAACTTAGGATCCCTGAACCAGTTGAAAAACTCAGGATCCAAACTACAGTTGGAGAACCTAGGATCACTGAACCAGTTGGAAAACTCAGGATCCAAACTACAGTTGGAGAACTGAGGATCCCTGAACCAGCTGGAGAACCCAGGATCCAAACTACACCTGGAGAACCTAGGATCCCTGAACCAATTAGAGAATTTAGGATCCAAACTACAGTTGGAGAACCTAGGATACCTGAACCAGTTGGAGAACCCAGGATCCAAACTACAGTTGGAGAACCTAAGATCCCTGAACCAGTTGGAGAACCCAGAATCCAAACTACAGTTGTAGAACCTCGGATCCCTGAGCCAGCTGGAGAACCCAGGATCCAAACTACAGTTGGAGAACCTAGGATCCTTGAACCAGTTGGAGAACCCAGGAGCCAAACTACAGTTGGAGAACCTAGGATCCCTGAACAAGTTGGAGAACAAGGGATCCAAACTAAAGTTGGAGAACCCAGGATTGCCACAACAGTTGGAGAATCCAGGAAACCCACAACAGCAGAAGAAGTTAGGATCCCCGAATCCTATCTATACTTTGACTCTTGCAGACAGAAGGGGGCACATCACCGAGACACCTCTCCAATTCCTTAATAACATTTATATTTTTTACAATATTGCAAAGTCTTTGCGGATTAATAAATGGACCCCTTAGGAGACCGTGATCTCATCCTCTGGGTCCACATCAGAGTCCGACTCCGACAAGTCTGAGTTTTTGCTGTGGCTGCTGGAATGATACGGTGAGGAGGGGAGTTGTGTTTCAACCTCTAGGTGGAGCTCCGTGCGCTGATAAGGCAGGCCATCATCCTCTCCCTCTAAGATCTTCTTTCCCACATCGCTGAGGTCAGGGTTGGGGTTAAACTTGGTGGGCAAGGTCTGCTCTCTGCACCCACCGGAGGACAGAAGTTCCCTCTCTTTGGAGTTCCTCCATTTCATCCTCCTGTTCTGAAACCAGATTTTCACCTAAAAAAAAAAAAGAGGAAATAGGCAATGTCAGAAAACTGTGTGCTCTACAGGTGGATGAACCAAAGGTAGGTCTTGGGGGGGGGGGTGTTAAAGGTAATTCCTGGTCAAATTTAATGTAGATTAGGGCTGGGAAAATTGGGTTTCAATAATGACCCTGGAGCAGGCATATTTTCATAGGGTTGTCAGATAGAATTCGAGTTGGCCATGGATGTTGGGTGAGCATGCAGGTACAATACGTATGAAGAATGCTCGGAATTTAGCCTTAGTCATAATTTGGGCTTTCTAATCCCCATCCCTCTGCCCCCCCCCCCCCGAAGGCCACATTTTAATTGTAAGTGGCCCTTGTCCATCTACCTTCCATATTTAATAGACGTAGAGTCAACCAGCCAACAGCACCCTGGATTTTTAGAGCCCCGAAGATCTTGGTAAAACCCTTACTCCTCCTTGAGGCTCTTCACCCCATTCACAATGGAATCATTCATTCAGGAGGCTCACCTGGGAGTCCTTGAGACCCAGTTTGCCAGCCAGCTTCTTCCTGTCCGGCTTGCTGATGTATTTCTGTTTCTGAAACATTTTCTCCAAAGCTTTGCGCTGCACGTCAGAGAAGACGGCTCTGCGGAGCATCCCTCTGCGGGGCTTTCCACGAGCTGCCAGGGGCCACGAGAACGTTCCTGGCATAGGGACCACTGCTGAAGAAGCTGGAGAAAGGGAAACAAAAAAAAAAACGAAAGTATGTTAATGGCGGGCTCTAGTCAGGAGAAAAAAATCATGAAGATTATTTCAGTTGGGTATTTCTTTTGGTTGTCACGAGCTCCTAAAGCCCATTCAGGGTGCAGCTCATATTAACCAATCAGCAGGACTTGGGAGGAACGTTGGTCTGCGGGCAGGGGCGGACTGACAACTCATGGGGCCCCCGGGCAATAGGGGATCATGGGGCCCCTGTGTCCTTGTCCAAACTCAAAAAAGCCTATGAAAAAGGTACCAGGGGCATCTCATGGGGCCCCCTACTGACCCTGGGCCCTCGGGCAGTGCCCGAGTTTCCAAATGGTCAGTCCACCCCTGTCTGCGGCTGGTCCACGTGTCAACTGGCAAACCCAAGTATACCAGCAGCCCTTTGGGTCATACGGGATCCTAACGTAATGGTAGGTGTTCACTTTTCTGCCGAGAACCATGTGGAACTGAGTGACATTACAGCCTACTGAAGTCCATCAAATGCCAAACCCTTGTGGTTTTGAAGAGCGTAGCGAAGGGCTTGAACCCCCATCAGGTTGTTATTGAGGTCAGTGGGGTTGATTTACTAAAAACCGGTGCAAAATCTGGTGCAGCTTGGCATAGAAACCAATCGGCTTCCAGGTTTTTTTTTTCGCCAACGCTTACTTAAACAAGCGGAAGTCAGAAGCTGATTGGCTGCCATGCGGAGATTTTTAGTAAATCAACCCCAGTGTGGCCTCTGGGTAGATTCCTCCTCTATTTGTTCCGGGCACCGCTGCCACTGGGGCTGAAAATGATGGTAAACCCCAAATTCCGAGCTGCCACCAGAACAGAGCGGAAAGCTTCCAATCTTCCCCTTAAGGCCTCCTGCACACGGGACGATTTTCCAGCGACAGTTTTTGGCTTTTTGGCGTCAACTCCCCAGCATGTTATCCTAGGTGTCCATGCACACACAGGCTTTAATCAGCGTTTTTTTTTTTTTATATTGGCAGGGGCATTTCTGGCTGGATAAAAACCTCAGAACTAGTGGATTTCAAGAGGAGTTTTTTTTTAAACGTGAAAACGTGGAATAATGCAGCACACCAGCCTTTTTGAGCATTTTTTGGGCAGGATTTTTTTTTAATCAATACCCGTCTGGCCCATGTATATAAACGGCCGACGGGAGCAGTGCAGGGGCGGGTTGCTGTTCATAAACGGCGCCCTGTGTGCGCTCCCTGTGTCCTCCGATCGCTGCACGGGACCTCTGTGTGAGGTCCCAATCATGTGATCACTGATTGACCAATCAGTGATCACCTGAATAGTAATAAGCAATATGGGCGGCACAGTGGCTAAATGGTTGGCACTTCCGCCTGGCAGAACTCGGGTCGTTGGTTCGAATCCCAACCACCTGCCTGGAGTTTGCATGTTCTCCCTGTGCCTGCGTGGGTCTCCTCCCACACTCCAAAAGACATGCTGGGAGGTGAATTGGCTCCTGTCTAAATTGTCCCTAGTATGTGTATGTATGAATGTGAGTTAGGGACCTTAGATTGTACGCCCCTTGAGGGTTAGGGACTGATGTGAATGTACAATATATGTAAAGCGCTGCGTAAATTGACGGCGCTATAGAAGTACCTGAAATAAATAAATCATTGCTTACTACGTGTGAAAACTGAATGATCACAGAGGTCACATGGTACAGGGCCATTCACAACAACCTTGTACCATGTGACAAGCTGTGACCAATCACAGCTCACACATTATATCCCAATGGCTGCAAGAATGCAGCCAGAGAGAAGGAGAAATGATTCCTCTTACAGCCTTTATGGGTGTAAAAGCAACCAGTGTAAAAAAACAAAAACAAAATCTTCATCACCCCCCACAAGTAGTACAGTGTCACTATGGTGACACTGTACTGCTAGGGTGACAGTATGTTTAAAAAAAAAACAAAACATAAATAATAATATAAAACATTTTTTTAAGAAAGATTATAATTTTTGGCTATAAACTAATTTGGGTTATTTTTTTTTTACTAAAAAGATAGCTGAATAAATTTTGGCCGAGATTGATGAAGAAAGATTTATTTATTTCCGAAATTTTATAAGAAAAACATTTTTTTTTCAAAATTTTTGGACTTTTTCATTTATATAGCAATAAAAATAAAAATCCCAGCGGTGAATAAATACCACCAAAATAAAGTTTTATCTGTCTCATAAAAATGTTAAAAATTCATATGGGTACAGTGTTGCATGACCGTGCAATTGTCATTCAAAGTGTGACAGCGCTGAAAGCTGAAACTTGACCTGGGGCGGCACAGTGGCTAAATGGTTAGCACTTCTGCCTGGCAGTACTCGGGTCTGGTTTGAATCCCAACCATGGCACCACCTGCCTCGAGTTTGCATGTTCTTCCTGTGCCTGTGTGGGTTTCCTCCGGGTACTCCGGTTTCCTCCCACACTACAAAGACATGCTGGTAGGTGAATTGTCTCCTGTCTATATTGGTCCCTAGTATGTGTATGTATGATGGGAGTTAGGGACCTTAGATTGTACACCCCTTGAGGGTTAGGGACCTTAGATTGTACACCCCTTGAGGGTTAGGGACCTTAGATTGTACGCCCCTTGAGGGTTAGGGACCTTAGATTGTACACCCCTTGAGGGTTAGGGACTGATGTGAAGGTACAATATATATGTAAAGCGCGGCGTACATTGATGGCGATATATAGGTACGTGAAATAAATATCCTGAACGTTTACAGAGATAACACACCAGGATGAGGGTCCTTATTAAAAAAAAAAAAAAGACAGTTGAGTTCAACATGTTTCAGAAATGACCGTCACCTGGATAAAATACAGATCCTTCTCTTTGTGTCCATTTCAGGTCACTGATACATTGTAACTTTCTACCAATGGAACGTTGTATCCGTCCGCCCGTGCTGCTGCGCTACATGGCGACTTTAGAGCCGCGATGTTACATTGTTACAATGCTTCTTGTCGTAAAGTATCGCCAGAACTCTGGTTGCCGTACTCGTCGCAGGCAGCGACCGATCATTGGAATAGAATCCAATTGTGGATTGCACGGAGTACATTGACGGCGCTATGTAAGTACCCGAAATAAATAAATAATTGACCTGGACAGGAAGGGGGGGGGGGGACTGTCTGGACTTGAAGTGGTTAAATGTGGAATAACGCGGCTAAACACAAACGCAGAAAAACCCGCGTTCTTAACACAACTTTATACATTTTTAAACCGCCCGGAGCGCATGAGGCCTACAGCCGATGCGACTTTGGAAACTTGGTGGATTTTTGCAACCAGCCTCCGCCTAGAACTGAACTGAGCTCATCTCTGCAGCGCAGGCTCTCCTGGAATGCAGAGGAGATAATAGCCGAGCTAATTAGAACCCTGCCTGGCCCTGGATGGTGGAGGAGGAGGAGGAGGAGGGGGGGTGGTAAGATTAGGTGGGGGGGGGGTCTCCTCTATAGAGAACACAGCTTCTAATGAAGCGTGCTCGGTAATTGTCTTGTAATGAAGTAGCAGAGAAAAGGCCGGGGACAGGCAGCTAAAGCCTAAATATCCAGAGGGGACAATGGAGCGACACTTTCCAACTAAACAGCCGAGTATACGGAGAGGTCATCAGCGGAATACAGATGAGGGGGGGGGGGGGTGGTAATTCACTGCGGCCACAATTGGATTCTATTCCAACGATCGGTCGCTGCCTGCGACGAGTACGGCAACCAGAGTTCTGGCGCTACTTTACAACAAGAAGCATTGTAACAATGTAACATCGCGGCTCTAAAGTCACCATGTAGCGCAGCAGCACGGACGGACGGATACAACGTTCCATTGGTAGAAAGTTACAATGTATCAGTGACCTGAAATGGACACAAAGAGAAGGATCTGTATTTTATCCAGGTGACGGTCATTTCTGAAACATGTTGAACTCAACTGTCTTTTTTTTTTTTTTTAATAAGGACCCTCATCCTGGCGTGTTATCTCTGTAAACATTCAGGATATTATTTATTTATTTCAGGTACTTATATAGCCGTCAATGTACGCCGCGCTTTACATATATATTGTACATTCACATCAGTCCCCGCCCCTGAGGAGCGTACAATCTAAGGTCCCTAACTCACATTCATACATACACATACTAGGGACAATGTAAACAGGAGCCAATTCACCTACCAGCATGTTTTTGGAGTGTGGGAAGAAACCGGAGTACCCGGAGGAAACCCACGCAGTCACAGGGAGAACATGCAAACTCCAGGCAGGTGGTGCCGTGGTTGGGATTCAAACCAACGACCCGAGTACTGCCAGGCGGAAGTGCTAACCATTTAGCCCCTGTGCTGCCCATATTATCACCTTATGCAGGCCATAGCGTCAGGGTCAGAATTCGACCCGTGTATGGCCGGCTTTAATCTCTGGAATATTGGACATTGGAAAATCGTCCGTTTGCCATGGCCCACAAATTCGAAAAAAAAAAATGAGCCGTGACCAGGAAAGAAAAGAAAATTATTGGCCACGAAAATTCTTTTCCGAGTCGGATTATAAAAAGCACAAAATTTACGATTTTCTAAAGAAAATTCGTTCAGAATTTGACCCGTGTATGGCCGGCATAAGTATTATAAATGTCCGATGTTCCAGAGATTAAAACCGGCCATACACGGGTGGAATTCCAAATGATTTTTCGAACGAAAATACACAGGTCGAATTCTGAAAGAATCTTCTTTCGAAAATATTTTCTAAAAATTTTTGTTCAAATTTGTGGGCCGATTTTCAAGCGACCATCGAATTTGAGTGATTGGGCATGTTGTAAATTTTCAGAAAAAATAAATTCTAAGCATTAACGGGAGAATCCTCCGAGAAACGCAATAAAAGAAAAAAATATTTTCTGTAGCAACATGAGAAGAAGTTGAAGGCTCGGTTGGTCGAATTTCTAAAATAAATGGTGGCGCCATTCGTTCCAAAACGCACAAAATTTACGACTTTCTAAAGAAAAATTTGTTCGGATTTTGACCCGTGTATGGCACGGAAACTGGAAAAATCTGGTGCAGCTCTGCATAGCAACCAATCAGCTTCCAGGTTTTATTGGCAAAGCTTCATCAGAAGCTGATTGGCTCCCATGCAGAGCTGCACCAGATTTTGCACTCACCAGTTTTAGTAAATCGTCTCCAATGTCTCGGAGTCTTCGGATTCAGACTTTGAAATTGCGTGACTTCACTCGCTCGATTTCAAAGCGGGACGTCAGTCCGACTTCAGGTGTGATTTGGAAGACATCTGTGCGACTCGATGCGCAGATGTCTATGGAAGTCACACCTGAACTTGCGAAAAGCAGCGCGGGAAGTACTTTTAAAAAAACGGTTAGACTCCGAAGGAGTCGGAATTGCACCGGAGTGACCGCTTCCATGGCGGACAATAGAGTGCGACTTGTCCTGCCATTTGATATTGTAACTCCCTCCTCATTGGCTGACCTCACCGCAGGCTATCCCCTCTTCAGTCAACCATGAATGCTGCTGCCAGACTCATCCACCTTACTAACCGTTCTGTATCTGCCACCCCTCTCTGCCAATCTCGCCACTCAGTATCCTCCACCTCTCTCTGCCAATCCCTCCACTGGCCTCCACTCAGTGTCCTCCATCCCTCTCTGCCAATCCTTCCACTGGCCTCCACTCAGTGTCCTCCATCCCTCTCTGCCAATCCCTCCACTGGCCTCCACTCAGTGTCCTCCATCCCTCTCTGCCAATCCCTCCACTGGTCTCCATTCAGTGTCCTCCATCCCTCTCTGCCAATCCCTCCACTGGCCTCCACTCAGTGTCCTCCACCCCTCTCTGCCAATCCCTCCATTGACCTCCACTCAGTGTCCTCCACCCCTCTCTGCCAATCCCTCCACTGACCTCCACTCAGTGTCCTCCACCCCTCTCTGCCAATCCCTCCACTGGCCTCCACTCAGTGTCCTCCACCCCTCTCTGCCAATCCCTCCACTGGCCTCCACTCAGTGTCCTCCACCCCTCTCTGCCAATCCCTCCACTGGCCTCCACTCAGTGTCCTCCATCCCTCTCTGCCAATCCCTCCACTGGCCTCCAATTGCCCAACGGATAAAATTCAAAACACTAACAATAACATATAAAGCCATTTATAACTCCGCCCCAAATTACATCACCAATCCTGTCTCCAAATATCACCCAAACCGTACTCTCCGCTCCTCGCATGACCTCCTGCTCTCTAGCTCCCTTGTCTCCTCCTCCCATGCTCATTTCCAGGACTTCTCCAGAGCTTCCCCCATCCTCTGGAGCTCTCTACCCCAATTTATCAGACTATCGCCTACTTTGCTCACTTTTAGGCGATCTCTGAAAACCTCTCTCTTCAGGGAAGACTATCCTGCCCTCAGCTAATAATGGAATCTTCTATTCCTCCTACCAGTCCATCCCCCACAGTTATTACCTTTTGTACCACTAGCCCCTCCCTCCTAGATTGTAAGCTCCCAGGATCAGGGCCCTCCTGTCCCTCTTGTATTGAACTGTATTGTTGCTGTATTGTCTCCCTTATATTGTAAAGTGCTGAGCAAACTGTTGGCGCCATAAATCCTGTATAATAATAATAATAATGTATAAATCCTGTATAATAATAATAATATATAAATCCTGTATAATAATAATAATATAAATCCTGTATAATAATAATCAAATCGCATGACAAGTCACCCCGGTGTGAGCGGGGGACAGAGACTTGGATGGCGAGATCACAGGAGGCTTCATTCACAAAGCCAGCACACCAGGATCCTTAATTATGAAAAAAACAAATCGTTCTGCTCAGCAGAGAGCCAATGAGATTTGAAAATTAAAGTCACATGGCTGAGTTTACACCCGCCGACATCCGATCCGCCAAAAAGGGACTGATGGGGATCCAATTCCCCTTTCCGTCCGTTGGATCGGGTCAGATGAACATGGACAGACGGTCCGTTTTCATCCGACCGCCCATTGAGGAGAGCGAGATTCTCTGTGTCCGCTCTGCAGCAGCGGACCCGATCGGAACCTCCATTCTCCCCTATGAAGCGGCGGGTACAAACGGACACGTGTCTGGCTGAAAAAATCCATCTAGGTGAAATATTTATTTACAAAAATGTAAATTTTGGCTCAAAAACTGCACAAAAACGCTTGTTTGCCGCGTTTACCAGCGTTGGAACATTTTTACTGCTAATAAAACTCCTAGAGAAACCCTCTAGTTACATAGATCGTTGCTGATGAATGAATACAGAAGTTTGCTGGGAGCACAGAGGGGTCCAGGGTCGGGACAGGCTACTCGGCGATTAGGTGGCCATTCCGGAAAGGTGTCACTACATGAAACATTAGACATTTGGCCGGCCGCGTAAAAGTCGCAATTTAAAAAAAATATATTTTAAACGTGATTTCAGCTTTTTCTGCGTCTTTAGTACAAGTGTTACCCTTCATGGTGGAGGAAGAACCCTCTGCATCCAAGTATTCGCTAGACTGTGGCCATCGAAAGTGGAAAATGTTCCGGCATCAATTGCAGTAAACAATTCCCCATCTAGGGTGTCAGTGAGAGGAATTGTGCCCCACCATTGGTGTCATTGAGCCTGATTTTTGGTGTCATTAGGAAGAATTGTACCCCACCATTGTTGTCATTGGTAGGAATTGTGCCCTATCATTGGTGTCATTGGGCCCCATTGTTGGTGTCATTAGGAGGAACAGTGCCCCATCGTTGTTGTCGATGGTAGGAATTGTGCCCTATCATTGGTGTCATTGGGCCCCATTGTTGGTGTCATTAGGAAGAACTGTGCCCCATCATTGTCATTTGTAGGAATTGTGCCCTATCATTGGTGTCATTGGGCCCCATTGTTGGTGTCATTAGGAGGAACAGTGCCCCATCGTTGTTGTCGATGGTAGGAATTGTGCCCTATCATTGGTGTCATTGGGCCCCATTGTTGGTGTCATTAGGAAGAACTGTGCCCCATCATTGTCATTTGTAGGAATTGTGCCCTATCATTGGTGTCATTGGGCCCCATTGTTGGTGTCATTAGGAGGAACTGTATCCCATCATTGTTGTCATTGGTAGGAATTGTGCCCTATCATTGATGTCATTGGGCCCCATTGTTGGCATCATTGGAACTGTGCCCTATAACTGGTGTCATTGGAAGGAATTGTGCCTCATCTTTGGTGTCATACTGCCTCATCTCTGGTGTCACTGGAAGGAATTGTGCTATCATTGTTGTCATTGGTCCCCATTGTTGGTGTCATTGAGAGGAATTTTTCCCCATCATTGGTGTCATTAGTCCCCATTGTTGGTATCATTGGGAGGAACCGTGCCCCATCGTTGGTGTTAATGGGTAGGAATTTTTCCCCGTCATTAGTGTCATTGGGCTCCATTGTTGGTGTCATTGGGAGGAACTGTACCCCATTGTGGGTGTCATTGGGAGGAATTGTGCCTTATCATTGATGTCATTGGGCTCCATTGTCGATGTCATTGGGAGGACCTGTACCCCATTGTTGGTGTCATTGGGTAGAATTTTTTCCCCATCATTGGTGTCATTGGGCGGAACTGTACCCCATTGTGGGTTTCATTGGGCGGAATTGTGCCCTATCATTGGTGTCTTTGGGCCCCATTGTTGGTGTCATTGGAACTGTGCCCTATAACTGGTGTCATTGGCAGGAATTGTGCCCCATTGTTGGTGTCATTGGCAGGAATTGTGCCTCATCTCTGGTGTCATTGGAAGGAATTGTGCCTTATCATTGTTGCCATTGGTCCCCATTGTTTGTGTCATTGGTAGGAACTATGCCTCATTGTTGGTGTCATTGGGCAGGATTTTTTCCCCAATATTAGTGTCATTGGGCTCCATTGTCAGTGTCATTGGGAGGAACTGTACCCCATTGTTGGTGTCATTGGCAGGAATTGTGCCCCTTTGTTGGTGTCAGTGAATGAAATCGTGTCCCAAGGGCTGGATAAAGGCAAGCAAGGGGCCACCGTTTGGAGACCACTAATCTATCATCCTCTGATTGGATGGATGACATTTGCTGCGGCGATTTCTGTGCTGCCCGGTCGCGGACCCCTCTGACACGGAGAATCGCCGGGGGGGGGGGGGGCTGACCTCGGACTCTGAATGAGCCGGCTTGGCTTGGCTGGTGGGTGTCGATCACGGCTCTGTGTGTGGCAGGATGGAGGCGAACGAGCCGATTGGTCACGCTGCTCCCGGGGCATTGTCACAGCTCGCTGGCTCTGTGGGAAAAGCCGGCCCGTGAAGGGGGCCACAGGGGCTCCCTGCCAGAGGGGAACGCCTCAGATTTTCAGCCTGACAAGTCAGACTAATTTGTGGAGCGGGGGAGGGCTGTACAATGTCAGCAGTCACTGCCGGCCATCAATGGGGCCTCAAATTAGCGAGACCGATTCTGCTGTGTGTGGGGGCCCCCGAGAGATGGAGGAGGGGGGGCCACGAGGCACGAGGCACCGAGATCTCCGAGGAGGCACCTACCTGGGAAATAAGAGGATCTGATGAACGGCTGGAAGGAGCCCTCAAAGTACGGCAGAGTGAAGGTGGTCTTCGGGGGGGCTGCAGGGAGCAACGTCTGCGAGGAATCTGCAAAAGACAAACCAAACGGGAATGAGCGGGACGCACACAGAATCGCATTGATCGCATTCAGGTCGGGTCTCTTTGGACCAGGGGCGGACTGACCATTCGGCACTCGGGCACTGCCCGAGGACCCGGGCTCAGTAGGGGGCCCCAGGAAATGCCCCTGGTACCTTTCATAGGTGTTTTTGGTGTGGTTTGAGTGTGGGTGAGAACACAGGGGCCCCATGATCCCCTATTGCCCGGGGCCCCTTGAGTTATCATTCCGCCCCTGCTGTGGACCCAGTTATAGAATAAATGAAGCCGCGGGTGTGTTCACGTGGGTGTCGGGAGCGCGTTTGAGGGACATCCCATAATATATTAGATATTACATTTAATGACCTTTTATATATCCCATATATAAAAGGTCATTAAATGTAATAGAAAATATATGAAAAATTTAAATAAATGTAATATCAAATATATAACAAATATATAAAATGTAATTAAACTGAATGTCAAATATAAAAGGTAATTAAATGTAATATCAAATATATATAAAAGGTAATTAAATGTAATATCTAATAAATATAAAATGTAATTAAATGTAATATCAAATATATATAAAAGGTTAATAAATGTAATATCAAATATACAACAAATATATAAAATGTAATTAAACTGAATGTCAAATATAAAAGGTAATTAAATGTAATATCAAATATATATAAAAGGTAATTAAATGTAATATCAAATATATATAAAAGGTAATTAAATGCAATATCTAATAAATATAAAATGTAATTAAATGTAATATCAAATATATATAAAAGGTTAATAAATGTAATATCAAATATATAACAAATATATACAGTTGTGACCAAAATTATTCAACCCCCAATGCTGTAAAGGGGTTTAGGGACTATAGTGTACATTTGGAATTGTATTCAGAATCAAATCCTACAAGGACGTTGTAACTACCCAAATGCAACTAAAATGACATCAATTGTTTATGTAATACAGTAGTAAATGGTTCTTATGTGGTTTCTTCATTGCCACAATTATTCAACCCCTTAAAGACTACCACTCTGAAGAACAGAGGTTCATACAGGTGCTTTCCATCAGGTATTGAAAACACCTGTGGATGTCACCGAGCAGCAATCAAGCATAATAAGCACCAATTAGGCAGCTTTAAAATGACTGTGATACTCAGCTCCTTCTAGACATTTACTGGTGTGGTTACAAACATGGTGAAGGCAAGAGAATGGTCCAGGAAGACAAGAGAAGAGGTGATTTCTCTTCACAGGAAGGGCAATGGCTATAAGAAGATTGCAAAGATGTTAAACATACCAAGAGACACCTTAGGAAGCATCATTCGCAAATTCAAGGCAAAGGGCACTGTTGAAACGCTACCTGGTCGTGGCAGAAAGAAGATGCTGACTTCGACTGCTGTGCGCTACCTGAAGCGTAGAGTGGAGAGAAGTCCCCGTGTGACTGCTGAGGAACTGAGAAAAGATTTGTCAGATGTGGGTACAGAAGTTTCAGCCCAGACAATAAGACGCACACTGCGTAATGAAGGCCTCCGTGCCAGAACTCCCAGGCGTACCCCCTTGCTGTCTCCAAAGAATAAGAAGAGTCGACTGCAGTATGCCAAAAGCCATGTGGACAAACCACAAAAGTTGTGGGATAGTGTTCTGTGGACTGATGAAACAAAATTAGAACTGTTTGGGCCCATGGATCAACGCTATGTTTGGAGGAGGAAGAACAAGGCCTATGATGAAAAGAACACCTTGCCTACTGTGAAGCATGGTGGAGGGTCAATCATGCTTTGGGGCTGTTTTGCTTCTGCAGGTACAGGGAAGCTTCAGCGTGTGCAAGGTACCATGAATTCTCTTCAGTACCAGGAGATATTGGATGGAAACGTGATGCAGTCCGTCACACACCTGAGGCTTGGGAGACGTTGGACCTTTCAACAGGACAATGATCCCAAGCATACCTCCAAGTCCACTAGAGCATGGTTGCAGAGGAAAGGCTGGAACATTTTGGAGTGGCCATCGCAGTCACCAGACTTAAATCCGATTGAGAACCTCTGGTGGGACTTAAAGAAAGCAGTTGCAGTGCGCAAGCCTAAGAATGTGACTGAACTGGAGGCCTTTGCCCATGAAGAATGGGCGAAGATACCCGTAGATCGCTGCAAGACACTTGTGTCAAGCTATGCTTCACGTTTAAAAGCTGTTATAACTGTAAAAGGATGCTGTACTAAGTACTAAGATTGAATGTCACTTGGGGGTTGAATAAAACTGATAATGCTGTGAGCACAGAAAAGACATTTGTGGTTATTTCATTATAACTGTTATGTTATATTTGTCTGACCTACAAGTGCCTCTTTAATGTAAATGTAAGCAAGATGACTGAATGATCAAAAGCAATGTCAAACTGGCCAAAACACTCAATTTCAGTGGGGGTTGAATAATTTTGGTCACAACTGTAAAATGTAATTAAACTGAATGTCAAATATAAAAGGTAATTAAGTATCAAATATATATAAAAGGTAATTAAATGTAATATCAAATATATATAAAATGTAAATAAATGTAATATCTAATATATAACAAATATATAAAATGTAATTAAACTGAATGTCAAATATAAAATGTAAATAAATGTAATATCAAATATATATAAAATGTAATTAAACTGAATATCAAATATAAAATGTAATTAAATTAAATGCATCATTGTAGCGGCTTCACGGGACCAGAGCACATGCCAGGAGCCCGGGGTCCGGCTTTGCCATTCAGAACCACAAACCGAACCGCCAACGGAGAGTTACTAAAACCGGAGCACTCAGAATCTGGTGCCGCTGTGCCTGGGAGCCAATCAGCTGCTAGCTTCAGTTTGTTCAGTTAGTCTTCGGCTATAAAACCTGGAAGCTGATTGGTTGCCATGCAGAGCTGCACCAGATTCTGCACCGTCCAGTTGTAGTAAGTACCCCCTAAAGGGCACTGTGTAGGACTGCATTACCCCCCCCCCCCATACACCCCAGGATGAGGATCCTTAGCTGCACAGTGACAGTTTTCAGCCAAGGGCCAATCAGAATTAAAAAATAGCAGTCACATGACCGAAATGAAAGATCCTTATCCTTGTGGCTTTGTGAATTCAGCGGCGCGTACGCGTTTCCGCAGCTCGCACATGTAACCAGGCGATTTAAAATATCAAATATATATAAAATGTAATTAAACTGAAAATCATCTATATATCTATAAAATGTAATTAGAAACATAGAAAAGTGAAGGCAGAAAAAGCCCAAGTGGTCCATCGAGTCTGACCATTTTTTTTTTTTTTTTGTGTGTTTATTTTTTTGGGGGGGGGTTTGTTTTTTGTGTGTTTTTTTAAACAAAATATTATGTATTATCAACTATTATATCATAGTTATGACTCTGCCCCCAATTCAATCACCAATCTTGTCTCCAGACCCAAACTGTCCTCCCACGACCTCCTACTCTCTAGCTCCCTTGTCTCCTCCTCCCATGCTCGTCTCCAGGACTTCTCCAGAGCTTCCCCCATCCTCTGGAATTCTCTACCCCAATTTATCAGACTATCGCCTACTCTGCCCACTTTTAGACGATCTCTGAAAACCGATCTCTTCAGGGAAGCCTATCCTGCCTTCAGCTAATAATGGAATCTTCTACTCTTCCAACCAGTCCATCCCCCACAGTTACTACCTTTTGTACCACTAGCCCCTCCCTCTTAGATTGTAAGCTCCCAGGATCAGGGCCCTCCTAACCCTCTTGTATTGATCTGTATTGTTGCTGTATTGTCTCCCGTTATATTGTAAAGTGCTGAGCAAACTGTTGGCGCCATAAATCCTGTATAATAATAATATATTCCTGATCTGGGGGGCGGCTAGGAAAAGCTAACATTTGGCATCGATTCCTGTTCCCGATTCGCCACTTTTGCCGTCACATGACCAGACCAGGCGTTTGGAACAGTCGCGTCATTAAAAAATCAGGTGAATGGACCCCCACCTTGACCAAAAGGACCCCCCATTAATGGACCTTGACTAAAAGGACCCCCCCATTAATGGGCCTTGACTAAAAGGACCCCCCATTAATGGACCTTGTATAAAGGGACCCCCCATTAATGGGCCTTGACTGAAAGGACCCCCATTAATAGACCTTGACTAAAAGGACCCCCCCATTAACGGGCCTTGATTAAAAGGACCCCCCTCCATTAATGGACCTTGACTAAAAGGACGCCTCCATTACTGGACCTTGACTAAAAGGACCCCCCCATTAATGGACCTTGACTAAAAGGACCCCAATCAATTAATGGACCTTGGCTAAAAGGACCCCCCCATTAATGGACCATGACTAAAAGGACCTCCTCCATTTATGGACCTTGACTGAAAGGAACCCCCCATTAATGGACTTTGACTAAAACGAACCCCCCAAAACGAAAGAAAAAGTCGCTCACCTGTCCTTGACTAAAAGGACCGTTAATGGACCTTGACTAAAAGGACCCCCCCAATAATGGACCTTGACTAAAAGGACCCCCCCAAAACAAAAGAAAAATTTGCTCATCTGTCCTTGACTAAAAGGACCCCCCATTACTGGACCTTGACTAAAAGAACCCCCCCATTAATGGACCTTGACTTAAAGGAGCCCCCCCACTAATGGACCTTGACTAAAAGGACCCCCTAAAACAAAAAAAAAAGTCGCTCACCTGTCCTTGACTAAAAGAACCCCCCTATTAAAGGACCCCCCATTACTGGACCTTGACTAAAAGGACCCCCCATTAATGGACCTTGACTAAAAGGACCCCCTAAAACAAAAAAAAAAGTCGCTCACCTGTCCTTGACTAAAAGAACCCCCCTATTAAAGGACCCCCCATTACTGGACCTTGACTAAAAGGACCCCCCATTAATGGACCTTGACTAAAAGGACCCCCCATTAATGGACCTTGACTAAAAGAACCCCCCCATTAATGGACCTTGACATTAATGGACCTTGACTTAAAGGACCCCCCATTAATGGACCTTGACTTAAAGGACCCCCCCATTAATGGACCTTGACTTAAAGGACCCCCCCATTAATGGACCTTGACTTAAAGGACCCCCCCATTAATGGACCTTGACTTAAAGGACCCCCCCATTAATGGACCTTGACTTAGAGGACCCCCCCATTAATGGTCCTTGACTAAAAGGAACCCCCCATTACTGGACCTTGACTTAAAGGACCCCCCCACTAATGGACCTTGACTTAAAGGACCCCCCCACTAATGGACCTTGACTAAAAGGACCCCCTTCCCCTCCAGAACGAAAGAAAAAGTCGCTCACCTGTCCTGGGCGTGGAGTTGGACAGGATTGCATTGACGCCGAACTTCAGGAAGGTGGAGGCGCCGGAGTTGCGCCTGGAGCCCAGGAGCTCGGAGGTGTCCGCCAGGCTGTTGGGGGTCTCGGAGGTGGGAGGGGAGATGCTGGGAGGGGGGACCACCCGGGGTAAGTATCCGGCGGCGGAGGCTGCGGGTCGGCCGATCCTGAGGAGGTCCTCCACCAGGAAGCTGGAGTGGGTGGTCAGGGCGCTGTGCAGACTCTGGGGCAGGGTGAGGGTCGGCGTGGGGCGCAGGAGGCTGGGGTAGACGGCCGGAGGAGCGAGGAGACTGGGGAACATCATCTTCTACTCCTTTTTCTGGCTGCCGGGACTCTGGTGTGGGATCTCTGCGCTGCTCCCCCCGGAAGGAGCCTTTTTATAGTGCCCGGGGGGGCTTCAGGTCCTTTCACATGTGACAGGTCCAACAATAGACCTTCAGCAGAATCCCCCCCACTTCACTTTCATTCATGGGGACCTCGGCCCTCCCTGATTGGTGCACAGGGGCAATTTATGATTGGATTAGGCCTCATAAGTAAGCAATCCACTGAGGGTCCGCAACAATGGACCTGTAGCCATAGACCCCCCCCACCCCCCCTCCGCCTCTATAGCAGCCCAGCGGGGGGTTTGTTCTGCACCGACACTCCGGCTAATTAAATGCCCATTTAAGAAACTTTCCAATGACATCGCAGCCCCACAGAAGAGAAGGCGATGATTTAAAGACGCCACTAAATTTATTTGTTACCCCCCCCCGCCGAGGGGAGAAAATAAATTAATATTCATACTAGAGGAGACTGGGGGGGGGGTAAAACTGCGAATCAAGGAGATCTGATCGCAGGGATATAATTTTCAATGTTCAGATTTGGGGCTTTCAGCCTCCGTTCAATACCTGCGCACTTTGCTTCTTTTTGATGCGTTTTTACCGCGTTTTGTTCAGCTTTTTTTTTAAAGCCCGGGTTCACACTGATGGGGTCCGGCACAACCAGGGGCGGACTGACAACTCATGGGGCCCCCCGGGCAATAGGGGATCATGGGGCCCCTGTGTCCTCGCCCACACTTAAACCACACCCATAAAAGCCTATGAAAGGTACCAGGGGCATCTCATGGGGCCCCCTACTGACCCCGGGCCCTCAGGCAGCGCCCGAGTTTCCAAATGGTCAGTCCGCTCCTGGGCACAACGCATGTGATTCGCACAGGAACCGCACCGCACGCCTGTGCAAGTCACATGCGATTTCTGTGCGGTGTATGCAATTGTATGGCTCAAATCGCACCAGAGGAGCGCAGGACACTTTTTTTGGTCACCCATGCGATCCGATTCCTTACATCGCACCGCATTTTGCGAACTGATTTCGGGGTGCAGGACCCTTTTTTATTTGTCACCCATGCGATCCAGTTCAATACATCGCACTGCGTTTTGCGTTTTTTTCACCTTTTTTATTTTTTTTTTAGCCCTGTTTTTAGCCCTTTTTTAGCAGGAATCTTTTTTTTGTCACCCATGCGATTTGATTCCGCACATCGCACGGCGTTTTGCGTTTTGTTCAGATTTTTTTTTTAGCCCGGGTTTACACCAATGTGGTGCGGTAGATCGCATGTGATTCGCACAGGAACTGCGTCACACGCCTGTGCAAGTCACATGCGATTTCTGTGCGGTGCAATTTGTATGGCTCAAATCGTACCAACCTCCGCACCAGAAGAGCACAGGACACTTTTTTTGGTCACCGATGCGATCCGATTCCTTACATCGCACCACATTTTGCGAACTGATTTTGGGGTGCAAGACCCTTTTTTATTTGTCACCCATGCGATCCAGTTCAATACATCGCACCGCGTTTTGCGTTTTTTCTGCTTTTTTTTTTTTTTTTAGCCCTGGTTTACACCATTGCGGTGCGGCACATCACATGCGATTTCTGTGCGGCGTATGTAATTTGTATGGCTCAAATCGCATCGAAAGAGTGCAGGAGTCTTTTTTTTTTTTGTCACCCATGCGATCCGATTCCGCACATCGCACCGCGTTTTGAGTTGTGTTCAGCTTTTTTTTGTTGTTTTATCCTGGGTTTACACTGATGTGGTGCGGTACATCGCATGTGATTCGCACAGCAACCTTACCGCACGCCTGTGTGCGGTGCAATTTGTATGGCTCAAATCGCACTGCCTCCACACTGAAAGAGTGCAGGACACCTTTTTTTTTGTCACCCATGCGATCCGATTCCGCACATCGCACCGCGTTTTGTTCAGCTTTTTTTTTTTTAGCCCGGGTTTACACCAATGTGGTGCGGTACATCGCATGTGATTCGCACAGGAACTGCGTCACACGCCTGTGCAAGTCACATGCGATTTCTGTGCGGTGTATGTAATTGTATGGCTCAAATCGCACCAGAAGAGCGCAGGACACTTTTTTTGGTCACCCATGCGATCCGATTCCTTACATTGCACCGCATTTTGCAAACTGATTTCGGGGTGCAGGACCCTATTTTTTTTGTCACCCATGCGATCCAATTCAATACATCTGCATGTTGAGCTTTGTTCATCTTTTTTTTTTTTTTTAGCCCTGGTTTACACCAATGCATGGTGATTCGCATAGGAACCGCACTGCACGACTGTGCAAATCACATGCGATTTCTGTGTGGTGTATGTAATTGTATGGATCAAATCGCACCGCCTCCGCACCGAAAGAGTGCAGGACGCCCTTTTTTTTTTGTCACCCATACAATCTGATTCCGCACATCACACCACGTTTTGTGGGTGTGTTAACTAAAAGCACACACCCACAGCGGTTCGTATGAACGGGGTGCGATTATGATGCGGTGTTGGAATCGCACAGGAACCACTGCGAAATACGCACCGCATCAGTGTGAACCCGGGCTGAACGGATATATGGTCCAATTTTGCATTGGTCAGCCCGGGTTCACACTGATGCGGTGTGGCACATCGCATGTGATTCGCACAGCAACCGCAGCGCACTCTTGTGCGAATTACATGCGGTTTGTGTGCGGTGCGATTTGTACGGCTCAAATCGCACCGCCTCCACAGCGAAAAAGTGCAGGACACTTTTTTCGTCACCCATGCGATCCGATTCCTCACATCGCACTGCGATTTGCGAACTAATTTCGGGGTGTAGTTAACTTAAAGTACACACCCGCAGCGGTTCGTATGAACGGGGTGAGATTATGATGCGGTGTGGGAATCACACAGAAACCACTGTGAAATCTGCACCGTATCAGTGTGAGCCCGGGCTGAAGGGATATATGGTCCAATTTTGCATTGGTAAGCCCGGGTTCACACACAAAAACGCAAAACGCACCGCAGAAATGAATCAAATGCAAACTGCATACACACACATCATGGGTCGCATGCCACAAGAAATGCCGGGAAAGAAATCCCCAACACTTTTTTAGCCCGGGTTCATGCTTTCACGATTTCAAAGCCATGGGTCAGTGCGATTTCATCTTTGGCTTTCCTGACATCGGTGCGACTTCATGCCCAGATGTCTATGCAAGCCGCAATCACTGACACCATATGGAGCTCTATTCCTCCCACTGACACCAATGATGGGACACTATTCCTGCCACTGACACCAATGATGGGACACTATTCCTGCCACTGACACCAATGATGGGACACTATTCCTGCCACTGACACCAATGATGGGGCACTATTCCTCCCACTGACACCAATGATGGGACACTATTCCTCACACTGACACCAATGATGGGACACTATTCCTCCCACTGACACCAGTGATGGGGTACTATTCCTCCCACTGACACCAGTGATGGGGCACTATTCCTCCCACTGACACCAGTGATGGGGCACTATTCCTCCCACTGACACCAGTGATGGGGCACTATTCCTCCCACTGACACCAGTGATGGGGCAATATTCCTCCCACTGACACCAATGATGGGGTACTATTCCTCCCACTGACACCAGGATGGGGCACTATTCCTGCCACTGACACCAACGATGGGGCACTATTCCTCCCACTGACACCAACGATGGGGCACTATTCCTCCCACTGACACCAACGATGGGGCACTATTCCTCCCACTGACACCAACGATGGGGCACTATTCCTCCCACTGACACCAACGATGGGGCACTATTCCTCCCACTGACACCAACGATGGGGCACTATTCCTCCCACTGACACCAACGATGGGGCACGATTCCTCCCACTGACACCAACGATGGGGCACGATTCCTCCCACTGACACCAACGATGGGGCACGATTCCTCCCACTGACACCAACGATGGGGCACGATTCCTCCCACTGACACCAACGATGGGGCACTATTCCTCCCACTGACACCAACGATGGGGCACTATTCCTCCCACTGACACCAACGATGGGGCACTATTCCTCCCACTGACACCAACGATGGGGCACGATTCCTGCCACTGACACCAACGATGGGGCACTATTCCTGCCACTGACACCAACGATGGGGCACTATTCCTCCCACTGACACCAACGATGGGGCACGATTCCTCCCACTGACACCAACGATGGGGCACTATTCCTCCCACTGACACCAACGATGGGGCACTATTCCTCCCACTGACACCAACGATGGGGCACTATTCCTCCCACTGACACCAACGATGGGGCACTATTCCTCCTACTGACACCAATGATGGGACAGTCTCTCTTCCAATGACACTTTCCACCCCCACTGTCCACAATCCTGCTCCCCACAACCACGGATGGTGTCCTGGGGGATTTCCTCCCAGATCTGGACCAGGGCATCACTGAGCTCCTGGACTGTCTGAGGTGCAACCTGGCGGCGTCGGATGGACCGAAACATGACATCCCAGAGGGGTTCTATTGGATTTAGGTCAGGCGAGCGTGGGGGCCATTCAATGGTATCAATTCCTTCATCCTCCAGGAACTGCCTGCATACTATCACCACATGAGGCCAGGCATTGTCTGCACCAGGAGGAACCCAGGACCCACTGCACCAGGAGGAACCCAGGACCCACTGCACCAGGAGGAACCCAGGACCCACTGCACCAGGAGGAACCCAGGACTCACTGCACCAGGAGGAACCCAGGACCCACTGCACCAGCGTAGGGTCTGACAATGGGTCCAAGGCTTTCATCCCGATACCTAATGGCAGTCAGGGGGCCATTGTCTAGCCTGTAGAGGTCTGTGCGTCCCTCCATGGATATGCCTCCCCAGACCATCACTGACCCACCACCACAACGGTCATACTGAACCATGTTACAGGCAGCAGAACGTTCTCCACGGCTTCTCCAGACCCTTTCACGTCTGTCACATGTGCTCAGGGTGAACCTTCTCTCATCTCTGAAGAGCACAGGGCACCAGTGGTGGACCTGCCAATTCTGGTGTTCAGTGGCCAATGCCAATCCAGCTCTATGGTGCCGGGCAGGGAGCACAGGGCCCACTAGAGGACGTCGGGCCATCAGGCCACCCTCATGAAGTCTGTTTCTGATTGGTCAGAGACATTCACACCAGTGGCCTGCTGGAGGTCATTTTGTAGGGCTCTGGCAGGGCTCCTCCTGTTCCTCCTTGCACAAAGGAGCAGATACCAGTCCTGCTGATGGGTTAAGGACCTTCTATGGCCTTGTCCAGCTCTCCTAGAGGAACTGCCTGTCTCCTGGAATCTCCTCCAAGCTCTTGAGACTGTGCTGGGAGACATCAAACCTTCTGGCAATGGCAGGTATTGATGTGCCATCCTGGAGGAGTTGGACTGCCTGTGCAACCTCTGTAGGGTCCAGGTATGGCCTCATGCTACCAGTAGTGACACTGACCCGAGCCAAATGCAAAACTAGTGAAAAACAGTCAGAAAAGATGAGTAGGGAAAAAAATGTCAGTGGCCTCCACCTGTAAAACCATTCCTGTTTTGGGGGTCGTCTCATTGTTGCCCATCTAGTGCACCTGTTGCTAATTCCATGAACACCAAAGCAGCTGAAACTGATGAACACCCCCCTCTGCTACTTACCTGACCAGATCCATATCCCAGGAGTGTCACTGACTTGATGCTAGACTCGGATTACAAAGTCTTCCTTTCATTTTTTTTGTAGTGTAGAAAGAAAGAAAGCCAAAAAAAAAGAAAAGGAAGGCAGCCGTCACATCTAAAGGGAAGCTGCAAAATATGATATTTCTGGGGATGGATACAATGTATGTACAATGGGTGATAATAATAATGGAGGTTCAGGGATTCGATGGCACAGTGCAGCTCAGGGATGGCAGGGACTGCGGCGGAGATGCCGCCGTGATGGCGAGCCTCTGTAATACGCGGTGTATGGGGAGCAGGTTTTGGGGGGGCCCCCCGAGCTCCAGCCGTCACCCAGGCCGAAGCGTGCGTAAGTTGGGTGCGCACAGCCCTGATCCTATTATCCATGAAGTGACGGTCCCCTTCAGCTGTTTCTCCGCTTTACTCTCACACACAAAAGCGTCCGGGAAAAATCTGATTAACCAGCTTTCTGCCGGCTGAGGGGGGGTGAACTGGGGGGGGGGGGGGGTTGTGGCCCCTGATCCTGCGTGTCGGTGCTTTAACCATTCAACATGCAGAGAAAGGGAAATATATAATCCGTGCGCAATTTATAGGACATTAGAGGAGGAGGTTCTGCTTAAAACTCCCTTTAATTCAAATTAAAAGTTGCTTGGGGGGGGAGGGGGCAAAGCCGACGTCCCACACGTCACAGCGGTGTCAGATGAGCGAGGAGGGACTTTGGGGGTCCCGGCGCCCCCCTATGAGGGAAATATCACCCGCCCCAGGGGTGGACATTATACATGATATGTGTACATTATTTAGTACTGAATGTATTGAAGGATCTGGGTCACCTGACCTTCTCACTTCAATTCTATCCATCCCGTCCTTCAATTTCCTTCCATGTAACAATCGTAATTCTCTAAGGAAGTGGTCTCCAAACTGTGACACCAACAATGGGGCATCATTCCTGCAACTGACACCAACAATGGGGCATCATTCCTGCCACTGACACCAACAATGGGGCATCATTCCTGCCACTGACACCAACAATGGGGCATCATTCCTGCCACTGACACCAACAATGGGGCATCATTCCTACCAGTGACACCAACAAGAGGGCATCATTCCTACCAGTGACACCAACAAGAGGGCATCATTCCAGCAACTGACACCAACAATGGGGCATAATTCCTGCCACTGACACCAACAATAGGGCATCATTACTGACACCAACAATGGGGCATCATTCCTGCCACTGACACCAACAATAGGGCATCATTCCTGCCACTGACACCAACAATAGGGCATAATTCCTGCCACTGAAACCAACAATTGGACATAATTCCTACCACTGACACCAATGATGGGGCACTATTCATCCCACTGACACCAATGATGGGGCACTATTCCTCCCACTGACACCAATGATGGGGTACTATTCCTCCCACTGACACCAATGATGGGGCACTATTCCTCCCACTGACACCAATGATGGGGCACTATTCCTCCCACTGATACCAATGATGGGGCACTATTCCTCCCACTGACACCAATGATGGGGGACTATTCCTCCCACTGACACCAATGATGGGGCTCTATTCCTCCCACTGACACCAATGATGGGGCTCTATTTCTCCCACTGACACCAATGATGGGGCACTATTCCACCCACTGACACCAATGATGGAGCACTAATCCTCCCACTGATAACAATGATGGGGCACTATTCCTCCCACTGACACCAATGATGGGGCACTATTCCTCCCACTGACACCAATGATGGGCACTATTCCTCCCACTGACACCAATGATGGGGCACTATTCCTCCCACTGACACCAATGATGGGGCACTATTCCACCCACTGACACCAATGATGGAGCACTATTCCTCCCACTGACACCAATGATGGGACACTATTCCTCCCACTGATACCAATGATGGGACACTATTCCTCCCACTGACACCAATGATGGGACACTATTCCTCCCACTGACACCAATGATGGGACACTATTCCTCCCACTGACACCAATGATGGGGCACTATTCCTCCCACTGACACCAATGATGGGGCAATATTCCTCCCACTGACACCAATGATGGGACACTATTCCTCCCACTGACACCAATGATGGGGCACTATTCCTCCCACTGACACCAATGATGGGGCACTATTCCTCCCACTGACACCAATGATGGGGCACTATTCCTCCCACTGACACCAATGATGGGGCACTATACCTCCCACTGACACCAATGATGGGGCACTATTCCTCCCACTGACACCAATGATGGGGCACTATTCATCCCACTGACACCAATGATGGGGCACTATTCATCCCACAGACACCAATGATGGGGCACTATTCCTCCCACTGACACCAATGATGGGGCACCAATCCTCCCACTGACACCAATGATGGGGCACTATTCCTCCCACTGACACCAATGATGGGGCACTATTCCTCCCACTGACACCAATGATGGGACACTATTCCTCCCACTGACACCAATGATGGGGCACTATTCCTCCCACTGACACCAATGATGGGACACTATTCCTCCCACTGACACCAATGATGGGGCACTATTCCTCCCACTGACACCAATGATGGGGCACTATTCCTCCCACTGACACCAATGATGGGGCACTATTCCTCCCACTGACACCAATGATGGGGCACTATACCTCCCACTGACACCAATGATGGGGCACTATTCCTCCCACTGACACCAATGATGGGGCACTATTCATCCCACTGACACCAATGATGGGGCACTATTCATCCCACAGACACCAATGATGGGGCACTATTCCTCCCACTGACACCAATGATGGGACACTATTCCTCCCACTGACACCAATGATGGGGCACTATTCCTCCCACTGACACCAATGATGGGGCACTATTCCTCCCACTGACACCAATGATGGGGCACTATTCCTCCCACTGACACCAATGATGGGGCACTATTCCTCCCACTGACACCAATGATGGGGCACTATTCCTCCCACTGACACCAATGATGGGGCACTATTCCTCCCACTGACACCAATGATGGGGGACTATTCCTCCCACTGACACCAATGATGGGGCTCTATTCCTCCCACTGACACCAATGATGGGGCACTATTCCACCCACTGACACCAATGATGGAGCACTAATCCTCCCACTGACACCAATGATGGGACACTATTCCTCCCACTGACACCAATGATGGGACACTATTCCTCCCAATGACACCAATGATGGGGCACTATTCCTCCCACTGACACCAATGATGGGACACTATTCCTCCCACTGACACCAATGATGGGACACTATTCCTCCCACTGACACCAATGATGGGACACTATTCCTCCCACTGACACCAATGATGGGACACTATTTCTCCCACTGACACCAATGATGGGACACTATTCCTCCCACTGACACCAATGATGGGACACTATTTCTCCCACTGACACCAATGATGGGACACTATTCCTCCCACTGACACCAATGATGGGGCACTATTCATCCCACTGACACCAATGATGGGGCACTATTCCTCCCACTGACACCAATGATGGGGCACTATTCCTCCCACTGACACCAATGATGGGGCACTATTCCTCCCACTGACACCAATGATGGGGCACTATTCATCCCACTGACACCAATGATGGGGCACTATTCATCCCACTGACACCAATGATGGGACACTATTCCTCCCACTGACACCAATGATGGGGCACTATTCCTCCCACTGACACCAATGATGGGGCTCTATTCCTCCCACTGACACCAATGATGGGACACTATTCCTCCCACTGACACCAATGATGGAGCACTAATCCTCCCACTGACACCAATGATGGGACACTATTCCTCCCACTGACACCAATGATGGGGCACTATTCCTCCCACTGACACCAATGATGGGGGACTATTCCTCCCACTGACACTAATGATGGGACACTATTCCTCCCACTGACACCAATGATGGGACACTATTTCTCCCACTGACACCAATGATGGGACACTATTCCTCCCACTGACACCAATGATGGGACACTATTCCTCCCACTGACACCAATGATGGGGCACTATTCCTCCCACTGACACCAATGATGGGGCACTATTCCTCCCACTGACACCAATGATGGGGCACTATTCCTCCAACTGACACCAATGATGGGGCACTATTCCTCCCACTGACACCAATGATGGGACACTATTCCTCCCACTGACACCAATGATGGGGCACTATTCCTCCCACTGACACCAATGATGGGGCACTATTCCTCCCACTGACACCAATGATGGGACACCATTCCTCCCACTGACACCAATGATGGGGCACCATTCCTCCCACTGACACCAATGATGGGACACCATTCCCCCCACTGACACCAATGATGGGGCACCATTCCTCCCACTGACACCAGTGATGGGACACCATTCCTCCCACTGACACCAATGATGGAGCACCAATCCTCCCACTGACACCAATGATGGGGCACCATTCCTCCCACTGACACCAATGATGGGGCACTATTCCTCCCACTGACACCAATGATGGGACACCATTCCTCCCACTGACACCAATGATGGGGCACTATTCCTCCCACTGACACCAATGATGGGACACTATTCCTCCCACTGACACCAATGATGGGGCACTATTCCTCCCACTGACACCAATGATGGGGCACTATTCCTCCCACTGACACCAATGATGGGACACTATTCCTCCCACTGACACCAATGATGGGGCACTATTCCTCCCACTGACACCAATGATGGGACACCATTCCTCCCACTGACACCAATGATGGGACACCATTCCTCCCACTGACACCAATGATGGGACACCATTCCTCCCACTGACACCAATGATGGGACACCATTCCCCCCACTGACACCAATGATGGGGCACCATTCCTCCCACTGACACCAGTGATGGGACACCATTCCTCCCACTGACACCAGTGATGGGACACCATTCCTCCCACTGACACCAATGATGGGGCACCAATCCTCCCACTGACACCAATGATGGGGCACTATTCCTCCCACTGACACCAATGATGGGGCACTATTCCTCCCACTGACACCAATGATGGGACACTATTCCTCCCACTGACACCAATGATGGGGCACTATTCCTCCCACTGACACCAATGATGGGACACTATTCCTCCCACTGACACCAATGATGGGGCACTATTCCTCCCACTGACACCAATGATGGGACACTATTCCTCCCACTGACACCAATGATGGGACACTATTCCTCCCACTGACACCAATGATGGGACACTATTCCTCCCACTGACACCAATGATGGGACACTATTCCTCCCACTGACATCAATGATGGGGCAATATTCCTCCCACTGACACCAATGATGGGACACTATTCCTCCCACTGACACCAATGATGGGGCACTATTCCTCCCACTGACACCAATGATGGGGCACTATTCCTCCCACTGACACCAATGATGGGGCACTATTCCTCCCACTGACACCAATGATGGGACACTATTCCTCCCACTGACACCAATGATGGGGCACCATTCCTCCCACTGACACCAATGATGGGACACCATTCCTCCCACTGACACCAATGATGGGGCACCATTCCTCCCACTGACACCAGTGATGGGACACCATTCCTCCCACTGACACCAGTGATGGGACACCATTCCTCCCACTGACACCCATGATGGGGCACCAATCCTCCCACTGACACCAATGATGGGGCACTATTCCTCCCACTGACACCAATGATGGGGCACTATTCCTCCCACTGACACCAATGATGGGACACTATTCCTCCCACTGACACCAATGATGGGGCACTATTCCTCCCACTGACACCAATGATGGGACACTATTCCTCCCACTGACACCAATGATGGGGCACTATTCCTCCAACTGACACCAATGATGGGACACTATTCCTCCCACTGACACCAATGATGGGGCACTATTCCTCCCACTGACACCAATGATGGGACACTATTCCTCCCACTGACACCAATGATGGGACACTATTCCTCCCACTGACATCAATGATGGGGCAATATTCCTCCCACTGACACCAATGATGGGACACTATTCCTCCCACTGACACCAATGATGGGGCACTATTCCTCCCACTGACACCAATGATGGGGCACTATTCCTCCCACTGACACCAATGATGGGGCACTATTCCTCCCACTGACACCAATGATGGGACACTATTCCTCCCACTGACACCAATGATGGGACACTATTCCTCCCACTGACATCAATGATGGGGCAATATTCCTCCCACTGACACCAATGATGGGACACTATTCCTCCCACTGACACCAATGATGGGGCACTATTCCTCCCACTGACACCAATGATGGGGCACTATTCCTCCCACTGACACCAATGATGGGACACTATTCCTCCCACTGACACCAATGATGGGGCACTATTCCTCCCACTGACACCAATGATGGGACACTATTCCTCCCACTGACACCAATGATGGGACACTATTCCTCCCACTGACATCAATGATGGGGCAATATTCCTCCCACTGACACCAATGATGGGACACTATTCCTCCCACTGACACCAATGATGGGGCACTATTCCTCCCACTGACACCAATGATGGGGCACTATTCCTCCCACTGATACAAAGATCAGGCATGGTTTACTCCCATTGGGCACAGTCCGAAGGACAGTAAACTGGTCCTTTTTGTTAGAAAGTTTGGAGACACCTTCATGAGATTTGTATCCTCTCCCCAAAGGCAATCTGACTAAACAATTATAAGATGTGCAAGTGGGGCGATTAGAGTGTAAGCTCCTCTGGTGCAGAGATTACAGTTCAATGTCCTCTGTACAGCGCTGCAGTATATGTCAGAGCTATATACATGTATAATAATAATAGTGTGTGACTGGGGGGGGAGGGGGCATTAGAGTGTAAGCTCCCCTGGTACAGAGATTGCTCTCTAGCTATCTTTTCTTCTCCTCTCCTTGTCTACAGGACTTGTCCAGAGCCTCTCCCATCCTCTGGAACTCCCTACCCCAATCTTGTTATCCTCTACTCTGTCCACTTTTAGGCAATCCCTGGAAACTCCTCTCTTCAGCTAACAACTGAATCGTATTCCTCCTACCAGTTCATCCCCCCCAGTTATTACCTTTTGTATGACCAGCCCCTCCCTCTTAGACTGTAAGCTCCCAGGATCAGGGCCCTCCTATCCCTATGGAATTGAACTGTATTGTTGCTGTATTGTCTCCTATTATATTGTAATGCGCTGAGCAAACTGTTGGCGCCATAAATCCTGTATAATAATAATATAACAGTGTGTGACTGTGGGGGAGGGGACATTAGAGTGTAAGCTCCTCTGGTACAGAGACTGACGTGACTGTGGGGGAGGGGACATTAGAGTGTAAGCTCCTCTGGTACAGAGACTGACGTGACTGTGGGGGAGGGGACATTAGAGTGTAAGCTCCTCTGGTACAGAGACTGACGTGACTGTGGGGGAGGGGACATCAGAGTGTAAGCTCCTCTGGTACAGAGACTGACGTGACTGTGGGGGAGGGGACATTAGAGTGTAAGCTCCTCTGGTACAGAGACTGATGGGACTGTGGGGGAGGGGACATTAGAGTGTAAATTTTTTGTTTATTAAAATCTTGCAAACAAAAAACATCATAAAAATCATATTTACATATATACAGAATAAAATATGTATAATTAAACAAAACCAGCTTACTTCAGCAAAATAACAAATCCTGACCGTCACCTAAACACCCCCTCAGGCTAAGAAACGATTAAACATTCACCCCATACATTCACCCCATACATTGATCCCACACATTCATCCCATACATCGATCCCATACATCGATCCCATACATCGATCCCATGCATGCAGCCTTTCTTCAAAAATCTGATGTTACAAAATCTAGGGGACGTGAAAGGACAGAAAGAGAAGCCACGCCCCCAGAGACTGACAGACAGCAGCTACAGGGACCTGACATTCCTCCACGCCTTTGTCCAGGCTCCCGGCCGCCACCTGTCCTTCTCAAGACCCCGAATCTTCCCAACCTCACCCAGAATGTTGTGCACCACCACCTCTGCAGGAAGGACTTTTTTGCGAATGGAAACCTGACACCGTGCATTCCACGTGTAGTAACGGACTACTAAGCTAACTAGAAAAAGTGTCTCAAAATCAAAATCCCAGTGAGTCTGAAAGGCTCCGTAAGACCACTCCGCGTAACTCAAGCGGGAAAGGAAAGGGATCCCCAGAGCCCCACCCACCCGCTTGTAGACTTCTATATTGAAGGGGCACTGAAGCAAGAAATGGTCCATCGTCTCCTCCACCCCACCGCACTCCACTCTTGGACAACCACGGTTCTCCGCAGAGCGATGCTTCAGGTTGCCCTTCACATAGAGTCTGCCATGGAACGAGAGCCAGGCCAAATCCCGAAACTTTAAAGGGATTCTCTCCAGATTCATCAAACGCAGACCCTCCCTCATAACCGGGCCTGGGCAATCCCTCAAGGCCAATGGCTCGCTAAAGGCAGATTCAACAACCCTCCTCTCCAGGGCCTTCCTAGGAAGAGATTTAATTTCCTCCGCCGTCACTCGCCATTGCCGAAGCATTTTCAGACACGGGGCAACATAAGCCGGGAGCTTACCATGTTGGACCCTCAGGCTTTTCACTGGCCCACCATTCTCCCAGCTCCATAGAAAAGGCCTAAACCAGGACTGAAAAATACCAACCCACCCAGGCGGTTCCTCTGCCAGCATGCTACCAAAATTATGTTTCAAAAACATCAGAGAAAAGAAAACCACCGGGTTGACCATACCTAGGCCACCCATCCGCCTGGGAAGGTAGGTTACAGACCTCTTAATGAGGTTCAGTTTGTGCCCCCATAACAGCTGGAAGAAACAACTGTAGATCCTCGCATAGAGAGACACTGGCAAAACACAGACAAAGCTGACATACAGAAATACCGGGATCAGGTAAGTTTTAATCAGGTCAATCCTTTCCCTGTAAGAGAGTTTCCAATCCTTCCAGCTGGCCACCTTGGCATCGGCATCTTGTAGCCTGCTTACCCAATTTGCAAGGCCGTAATCACCGGGACCAAATCTGATGCCTAATACTTTAATTTCCTGCTGGGGCTCTGGGAAGGCGTCCGGAAGGGTAAAGCCTTCTCCATCCTCTCCCATCCAGAAAACCTCACTCTTATCCTGATTGATCTTTGAGCCAGATGCCTCAGCATACTGTTCCATCACCGAGACCACCTCCTCCACCTCCTGCCTCAGCATACTGTTCCATCACCGAGACCACCTCCTCCACCTCCTGCCTCAGCATACTGTTCCATCACCGAGACCACCTCCTCCACCTCCTGCCTCAACATACTGTTCCATCACTGAGACCACCTCCTCCGCCTCCTGCCTCAGCATACTGTTCCATCACCGAGACCACCTCCTGCCTCAGCATACTGTTCCATCACCGAGACCACCTCCTCTGCCTCCTGCCTCAGCATACTGTTCCATCACCGAGACCACCTCCTGCCTCAGCATACTGTTCCATC
This sequence comes from Staurois parvus, assembly GCF_062004578.1. Classification (NCBI taxonomy): domain Eukaryota; kingdom Metazoa; phylum Chordata; class Amphibia; order Anura; family Ranidae; genus Staurois; species Staurois parvus. Next base: position 11,637 of record NW_028319908.1, on the reverse strand, counting down.
ACCGAGACCACCTCCTCCACCTCCTGCCTCAGCATACTGTTCCATCACCGAGACCACCTCCTCCGCCTCCTGCGTCCCGGAGATGAAAACAGACACGTCATCAGCATAGGCCACGACCCTCAGAGGGGGCTCCCCAGGAATGCCCAAAGGAACTCCACACAACGGTCCGCTCTCTAACCTCCGAATGAAGGGATCGATTACAAACGCATATAGCAGAGGACTCAAAGGACACCCCTGACGCACACCTGAGCCAACCTCAAAGGGTCGTCCAATCCAACCATTCACAAGCATGAAGCTTTCAGCCCCTCTGTATAAGGTCTTTAGCCAATCGATAAAGCCCCCCTCCAGGCCATACTTGCCAAGAAGCAGCCATAGATACTCATGATTGACTCGATCAAAAGCTTTGGCCTGATCCAATGCCAGCAGGAACTTTCCCCAGCCTGCAGCCCTGCACCGCTCCAGGGCCTCCCGGACAGCTAACACCGCTGAAAAAGTGCTTCTTCCCTGAACCGAACAGTGCTGATGGCGAGAAAGTAAATTGCCCGCAACAGACGATAAACGCCAGAAAATAATTTTTGCCAATATCTTCCTATCAACATTGAGAAGGCTAATGGGCCGCCAATTCTCAATTCTCGAGGAATCCTTACCCTTTGACAGAAGAATCACTGCAGATTGTTGCATGGAGGGAGAGAGCGAACCCTCTCTCAGACAGCCATTAAACACCTCCACCAAATATGGGGCCAGAGTCACCTTAAAGTGCTTATAAAACTCGGCTGTCAATCCGTCTGGCCCAGGCGACTTCTTCATGGCAAGCTGATCAATAGCTTTCACCACCTCATCTGCCGTGATGTCCTCTGTCAAACTCACAAGAGAACTGCCATTTCCCAGTCCTGGAGTAGAGTCCAGAAAACCCGACATGCTCGCCCGATCGAGGTCCCTCCTACCCAGGACTCACAGGAGAACTGCCATTTCCCAGTCCTGGAGTAGAGTCCAGAAAACCCGACATGCTCGCTCGATCGAGGTCCCTCCTACCCAGGAGGTCAGCATAATATGACCTGGAGGTTTCCAGGATCCCTGACTTGGACTTTGTCAGGGAACCCGTACTGTCAACCAGGCCTACAACTGACTTAACTGCTCTACCTTGTTTGCAGTTCTGGTAAGGGTCGGGCGAGTGATATTTCCCATAATCCCTTTCCAGAACCAAAGAGGCATGCCTGTCATATTGACACTGCCTGAGCAAGAGTTTGACCTCAGAGATCGCTTCTGGATCTCCATTATTCGAGACAAGCCGATCGAGCTTCCTCCGCAGACGCTGGTAGGTGACATACTTATCAAGCTGTTTATTCCTTCCTATGGCCTTGAAAAACCCAACGATCCTTCGTTTTGTAAGCTCCCACCACTCGGACTTACTGCTGCAAACGTCCATGATTGATACCTGTGCCTGAAAAAAATCCTCAAAGGATTGACTCACCTTCTCATTGTCCAGGAGTGCCGAATTCAGCTTCCAGGTACCCCTCCCCTTAGGTGGTGTATCGGGGCCACTCAGAGTCACAGACAGAATACAGTGATCGGAAAACTCTACCGCCTGACACACTGGTGCCGAGAAGGCGGAGTTCCCCTTTAAAAAAAACCTATCTATTCTACTCTGACTGGAACCTCTCTGAAAAGTGAATCCCGTGTCATCTGAGCAGCAATGAATGTGCACATCAACCAGACCTGCCTCTCTAGCTATTTTGTTTAAAAAAAACCCGTCACAGTCCAGCCTGACTCCGGTCCCTCTCCTGTCCTTAGTCCTAGTGACGGTGTTAAAGTCACCACCGAAGACAACTTGCTGGGCTGTAAAAAGGAAAGGCTTGATCTTCATGAAGAGGCATTTCCTGTCCCATTTTGTCTGGGGCCCATAGATGTTAATCAGGCGCAGGTCCTGCCCCCCCATGGAGACGTCTAAGACCATGCATCTCCCCATTTCTACCTCAATAATCCGCCGACAGGTTACCATGCCGGAAAAAAGTACCGCAACTCCAGTGTAAGGCTCGGCCGCAAGAGACCAGAAGGAGGGGCCGCGCCTCCACTCCTTCTTCGCCATATGAACATCCCCCAAACTGGACAACCTGGTCTCCTGCAAAAAGAAAATGTCAGCATCAAACCTGCTGAGCAAAGATAAGGCCATGTTACGAGCGCTTACTGATTTTATGCTGGAGACATTAATGGACGCCACCTTCAAAGGAGTGGGAACCGCCATCAGGATGATCGAGGTACCCGTTTCTTAGCCTGCTTACCCCCCTCCCTACTTGGAGACCCTACACGCTTCATAGTCCTCTGTGATTCCTCCTCCATGGAAACCAGAGACTCATCCCCTGAAGATCCCTCATCCTCCACCTCAGATAACACTTCAAATGTGTTTGACACCTTCACCCTCCCAGGGTCAGGTACAGGCACATCCTTCTTCCGCTTCTTCTTCCCAGACTTCTTTTTTGCCTCCAACCACTCCATATCATCATTTGATAAACCGGACCGCAAAGCCCCCTCCCCTTCCCTTCCACCATCACCAACAACATCATCCACCCCACTCTCTCCACTCACCACAGCAGTCCCCCCAACCTTCACCCCAATACCCCCACCATCATTCACTCCACCCCCCAGCGCCTCACGCGCTCTGACCCTCCGACGCCGGGGAGGGGGGGTCGGTGCAACCATACACATTGGTCCAGTTCCCTCCACAGCCCCCACTACCTCTGGGGAAACTGACACAGGAGGATCAGACACAACATCCACGGACACTGACTCAGGGGGCACAACACAAGGAGATGACACATTAGAGGGACCATCAGACACTGGGACCACAGGGACAGAGACATTGGGGACCCCTGGCCCAGCCTCCCTCTCCTCTGCCTCCTCCATGTCCAGACGAAAAAACTCTTCCACCAAAGCTGACTGGTTGTGCATGGCCTCAGGGCACCGGTTGTACAAATGGCCAACCTTATCACACAGATTGCACCTGATGATGTTACAATCCTTAGCCAGGTGCCCCAGATCCTGACATAGGGAGCACTTCATCTCTGGACATGAGGAGGCCAAGTGACCCCGAGAACCAGATGCCCCAGATCCTGACATAGGGAGCACTTTATCTCTGGACATGAGGAGGCCAAGTGACCCCGAGAACCAGATGCCCCAGATCCTGACATAGGGAGCACTTCATCTCTGGACATGAGGAGGCGAAGTGACCCCGAGAACCGCACTTATTGCAGAGCTTGGGCTGTCCAGGGTAGAACACCACAATCCTGTCCTTCCCAATGAAGGCTGAGGAGGGCAGATGCTGGACCACATTCCCACACACATACAACCTCATCTGCACCGACCACCCACCAGTCCATATCCCTCTCTCATCCACAATCTTCTTCAGGGGTGCAAGTAGCTCCCCAAATCTCCTCAGCCAGACAGCCAAGTCAGCCGAAGGAATTGACTCATTCCGTACTAGAATGGTGACCGTCTTCACTAGAGGTTGGCGTGAGACAACCTTTGGGACGAGTCCCCTCCACTCCGGCAGACCCTTATACATGTGTTCATACTTCTCCCAGAATATATCCAGAGACTCGGGGCGCACAAAGGACAGATCATATTCATAGGATCCTACAGGGCTGATCAAGGCGAAGATGTCATCCGCCCTAAACCCCATCTCCAAAATCCTGTCCACCACCGACATCCTGACCGGGGGAGCACCCCCACCTTCCCACCTGAGCTGCACCAAATTCCTCCTCCTGAAGGACAGGGGTGCAGATGGCAGACCTGCAGCAGACCTCCCCCCAGAGCTGACAGCATGATGTGACCCCCTCCTCCCAGCCAGAGCCCCAGCATAGGTCTTATTTGCAGCATTAGTTGTAGTGGACCTTAAAGCTGCACCCTGCCCATTGGTTGCAGGAACCTCAGAGCCCCCGCTCTGCAGACCACCATCAGAGGCAGCAGCAGTCACTCCATCCACCAACACACATGCATTCCCCTTTCCAGCATTGCAAGCACTCTTATCCATATGTTTCCTTTCACTCGTGGCACTACTGCTCCCAGCAGACCCACTCACACCAGATGCTCCTGTCTCCCCCTCCCCCAACATACTCCTCTTAGGCAAAAGCCTTCCACTCCTGGTCACTCTCCCCTGGGTTTCAGCATCACCTTTCAGAGTGCTGCTGACAATTTCCCTCCCACCATTTTCTGCTGCATTTGCAGCCATCAGCAGGGATTGTCCAGCAAGTGTGTCAGATCCCCCCTTTACCTTCCCCCCAGCAGAGTCCACAGTCACAGGGTTCCTGGTATCAGAGTCCACAGTCCCAGCAGAGTGCAGTCCTGCAGGCACAGCAGCCATCTTCCCCGCAGAGCTCTGTGCACACACAGGAGGATTTCCCTCCAAAACACTGCAGTGCACATGGCTGTCCACACTGGAGTCCAAACTGGCACTTTTAATAAAGCGTGGCTTTTCTGTTTTTTTCTCCTTTACAGGACCAGGTACAGAGTCCTCACCGTCATCTTCATCCTCAGAGTCCTCAGAAAAGCGGAAAGTTCTTCCAATTAGGGAAGACTCCAATTCCTCAATGTACTTTAGCAGCCCTCCGCCATATTCCTCTACCTCCTGTGCTGATCCTCCAGCTTGCTGTGGAGGGAGGGAAGCAGAGGCTGACATTTCCTCCAGGGAAGCAGATCCTGAGGTGGATGGGATAGCAGGGGCAGCATCCAGGACCCCCTCCTCGCTCTCCACCCGTACTGCCACCGCCGATGCTGAATCCTTACCGGAGTCTCCCTTCATCTTCCGGAACCTTTCCTCATTCCGGAACTTTTCTCTGAAAGCTCCGCTCTTCTCCTTCAGCGTCTTTACCAGATTCTGCTGCTTCTTAATGGCGACCTCCAAACCCTTCATCTCCGGCTTCATGCTCTGCCTCTTGCTGCTCCATGACTTGTCATGGAGAACTTTCTTTTTCTTGTAGTCAGTTTTCAGACTCACCAACTTTTCCTCCTCCTTTGTGATTCTCACCAGATAATCAGCAACCCGCTCTCTAAAGACAGGGAGGGATTCCCCACTTTTAGGGCCACAGCCAAGGTCTTCAGGTGCTGGTAAAGTATGGGAAGGCAAGCTGGGTCCCTCAGGGGGAGCATGGTCTGAGCCTAGCCCAGAAGAGGCCATGTTTCTGGGGCCAGGCGAGCAGGCCTGGCCCCCTAGTGTCTGGAGAGGGAGAGCAACTGCAGCACAACCTCTCTGGTGCAGAGTGGAAGCTCCTCTGGTGCAGAGATTACAGTTCAATGTCCTCTGTACAGCGCTGCAGTATATGTCAGAGCTATATACATGTATAATAATAATAGTGTGTGACTGGGGGGGGGGGGGGCATTAGAGTGTAAGCTCCCCTGGTACAGAGATTGCTCTCTAGCTATCTTTTCTTCTCCTCTCCTTGTCTACAGGACTTGTCCAGAGCCTCTCCCATCCTCTGGAACTCCCTACCCCAATCTGGTTATCCTCTACTCTGTCCACTTTTAGGCAATTCCTGGAAACTCCTCTCTTCAGCTAACAACTGAATCGTATTCCTCCTACCAGTTCATCCCCCCCAGTTATTACCTTTTGTATGACCAGCCCCTCCCTCTTAGACTGTAAGCTCCCAGGATCAGGGCCCTCCTATCCCTATGGAATTGAACTGTATTGTTGCTGTATTGTCTCCCGTTATATTGTACAGCGCTGAGCAAACTGTTGGCGCCATAAATCCTGTATAATAATAATATAACAGTGTGTGACTGTGGGGGAGGGGACATTAGAGTGTAAGCTCCTCTGGTACAGAGACTGATGTGACTGTGGGGGAGGGGACATCAGAGTGTAAGCTCCTCTGGTACAGAGACTGATGGGACTGTGGGGGGCATTAGAGTGTAAGCTCCTCTGGTACAGAGACTGACGTGACTGTGGGGGAGGGGACATTAGAGTGTAAGCTCCTCTGGTACAGAGACTGATGGGACTGTGGGGGAGGGGACATTAGAGTGTAAGCTCCTCTGGTACAGAGACTGATGGGACTGTGGGGGGGGGGGCATTAGAGTGTAAGCTCCTCTGGTACAGAGACTGACGGGACTGTGGGGGGGGGGGCATTAGAGTGTAAGCTCCTCTGGTACAGAGACTGACGTGACTGTGGGGGAGGGGACATTAGAGTGTAAGCTCCTCTGGTACAGAGACTGACGTGACTGTGGGGGAGGGGACATTAGAGTGTAAGCTCCTCTGGTACAGAGACTGATGGGACTGTGGGGGAGGGGACATTAGAGTGTAAGCTCCTTTGGTACAGAGACTGATGTGACCAATTCAGTGATCTCTGTACAGAGCCTTTCTGTGCTAGTAAATATAAAGGCCTCCTCTTGAAAATGCTAGGTACCTGGCTTCAATTCTTTTGGGTTATTTACTAATACTGGAGAGTGCAAAATCTGGTGCCGCCGCTGTGCACGGGAACCAATCAGCTTCTAGCTTCAGTTTGTTCATTAGGCTTTGACAATAAAACCTGGAAGCTGATTGGTTGCTCTGTAGAGCTGCACCATATTTTGCACCCTCCAGTCTTAGTAAATTACCCCTTTGAGCCATAGCCTTGGGACAAACGTGTAGAAAGTCAAGCCGGGAAAATCCGAACTGGCGCTCCTTGAACATTTTCCAGGTCAGTGGCTCAAAAAGCCAGGAAACTAGCATTTTCAGAAGCAGAGAAGCGACTCTCAGAGTCTACTCCTCATATAATAATATTTCTATGGAAGATTCGATGTTTCTGGGGGAAATTCTTCATCAAACGTTCTGGCCGGCTCTGCAGAGCATCTTGTGGTCAGTAGATGTGAGGCCTCCAAAAGGCGTCTCCTTTCATGTCTATGGATGGACATCCCAGAGATGTAGGCTGCAGCTCCTCGGTGTCATTGGGGGTGATTGGTATCGTGCTGTGACACACGTGGTCTGCAGTGGCTTCTATGGGCCCTGGAGGAAGAGGGGGGCATCCTGGCACAATGAGGGTGAGATGACAAGGACTTTGGTGTCCAATGCGGTCCCTCCACCATTCACTCGGACTGAGCTCAGTCCCCTTCTGTGCGGCTTATTCCTGTGACTAATGCAGATTGACCTGTGCTCCTGACCATTGTCCTCCCTGCCAGTTGTACCCATGTGTCATCATCGCTAAAGAGCCCCCCACCTCCTCCTCCTCCCACGAGGTGCAGCTCAGAATCCTGAAGAACAGTTTGGGATAGGGGGTGACAGGATCCCTGTGACATGAAGTGACAGAGATGGAAATATAATGGGGTCATAATGATCCACAGGGCGGCTGAGTGTTGAATGACTCCCAATGGTTCCTCCACTTGTTCTACGCCACCACTTTCCTTGCCTTAGGGAGCCGGCATAGCAAACGTTACAAAAACCGGGAGAAATATATGGACACTTCATTCCTTCCTTCACCTTTCCATCTCGTTCCTTCACCAGCCTTCTCCTGCCCTGTACCCCTGTGACTTCTTCCATCCCACCCCCTACACCCCCCCCCCATGCCCCCATCCCTTATTCTTCTTACTTTTTTCTGCACTTTCTTACCCCCCTCCTCCTTTCCTCACCTTCCTTCTCTGTCTCTCCCCTTTCCTTCTTCATCCCTTTCCACACCTTTCTTCTCTTCCTTTTCTGCCCCTCCCCCCCTTTCCATCCCATTCTTCCCTGTCCCTTCTCAGCATCCTTTCCCTCTTTGCTTTCCTCCCTTTTCTACCCCTTCCTCTCTTCCTTTCTTTTTCTGTGCCCCTCTGCTTTGCTCCTCTTCCTTTCCTACGCCTGCCCCTTCCTTCCCTGACTCTTCCTTTCCCTCCTCTTCCTTGCCTCTTCCTCCATTTCATTCCCTACTCCATCCTACTGTATCCCTTCTTCCTCTTCCTTCCATGCTTTTCCCCCCTCTTCCTTCCATGCCCCCCCCCCCCCCCCCAAGCCTCTTTCTCCACTGCCCTGGCATCCCCCTTTATTCCTGCTCCTTCCCCCCCATTGTTTCCCCACCCCTTTCCTTACTTCCTCATCTCTTTTTTTGTCCAATTTTCTTTCCCCTCCCCCTTCCTTCCCTGCCCCTCCTGCCCCTTCCATCTATGTTCCTTCCTCCCCTTCCTTCCCTGCCCCTTCCTCCCCTTCCTTCCCTGCCCATTTCTGCCCTTCCTTCCCTGCCCCTTCCTCTTATGCCCCTTCCTTCCCTTTCTCTGCTGCCCCTTCTTTTCCTGCCCCTTTCTTCCCCTTCCTTCCCTGCCCCTTTCTCCCCTTCCTTCCCCACCCCTTCTCCCCTTCCTTCCCTACCCCTTCCTTCCCTGCTCCTTCCTTCCCTGCTCCTTCCTTCCCTACCCCTTCTTTCCCTGCCCCTTTCTCTCCTTCCTTCCCTGCTCCTTTCTCCCCTTTCTTCCCTGCCCTTACCTTCCTTGCCCTTCCTTCTATGTCCCTTTCTCCCTTTTCTTTCCTGTCCTTACCTTCCTTGCCCTTCCTTTCCTGTCCCTTCCGCCTTCCTTCTAAGCCCCTTCCTCCTCTTCCGTCTATGTCCCTTTCTCCCTTTTCTTCCCTGCCCTTACCTTCCTTGCCCTTCCTTTCCTGTCCCTTCCCCTTTCTTCTATGTCCCTTCCTTCTCAGGAAATTATATATTAGTATCCCTGACAAAGTGGGACTCACAACCCCTGAACCATGTTGGCTTTTCCTTCGAGATTTTAGATGAAACCTCTCTGTGGACTCTTCTACGCGGAGAGGCATCTCTATTCTCCATCTGAACACTCACAGATATCCGAGGACAGAGAGTTTCCAGTCAACTCCAATAAACTTTTTAAACAAACATTGAGGAATCCCGCCCTCCTCACCGCCTGCGGAAATATGGGGCAGAGCACATAGCAAGAGCCTACCAGGGGCGGACTGACAACTCATGGGGCCCACGGGCAATAAGGGATCATGGGGCCCCTGTGTCCTCACCCACACTCAAACCACACCCAAAAAAGCCTATGAAAGGTACCAGCAGTATCTCATGGAGCCCCCTACTGACCCTGGGCCCTTGGGCAGTGCCCAAGTTCCCCAATGGTCAGTCCGCCCCTGGTGCCCACACAAGGCCTTCCATGGCGGGATCACTGGGGATTAATGAAACTGCACAATGAAACATTTTGAATATCGACTTTTGAAACCAACGTGTTCGATGAGATATTGGTGATGATCGGGTTTATTTCTAGTTTAATAGGATCCTTACAGAATGTTGTATCTGGATAGAGTTGTCAGCCGTTACAGCCGTCCTCTTCCCATCCAGCGAGCGGAGGGACAATGTGCTGAGAGCGCTCCGCAGAGCCCCATTAATAGTCCCTCTCTCTCTCTGCGGGGGTCCCTCTGCAGGGGGATGCTTGTTTGTGACGCTTAATTAGTCTTCATTGTATCACAAATGGTCAGAAAACAATCACATTATGGAGAAATTAGTGTCCAGTTAGCTGCAAGAGAGACGGGTTCTGTATTGCTGGTTGACCGAGGCGCCATTCCCTGGGTCAGGGATGTCACTGGCGAACTACAGGTCTCAGCATGTCCTGACCTCTGCTGTTTGTTGAACAGAACTGCGATGTCTCCAATTATTTATTTATTTCAGGTACTTATATAGCGCCATCAATGTACTCTGCACTTTACATATATATTGTACATTCACATCAGTCCCCGCCCCCGAGGAGCGTACAATCTAAGGTCCCTAACCCTCAAGGGGCGTACAATCTAAGGTCCCTAACTCACATTCATACATACACATACTAGGGACAATGTAGACAGGAGCCAATTCACCTCCCAGCATGTCTTTGGAGTGTGGGAGGAAACCAGAGAACCCGGAGGAAACCCACACAGTTGTTGGGAAACAAAGGACAGGGAAGGAAGAGCAGTAGATGCCAATGTGTATATGCCACAGAACTGCCCCCATGCCTCACCTCTGATCTCCTGGTTACTATTGGTGAGATCTCTGTCCTGAGTTCCCGGGTCTGTACACCCGCTGTGCCCATTATGAGGGATTCCCACCATCCCTGTGTTGAGTTCCCAGGTCTGTACACCTGCTGTGCCCCTTATGAGGGGTTCCCACCATCCCTGTGTTGAGTTCCCAGGTCTGTACACCTGCTGTGCCCATTATGAGGGGTTCCCACCATCCCTGTGCTGAGTTCCCAGGTCTGTACACCTGCTGTGCCCATTATGAGGGGTTCCCACCATCCCTGTACTGAGTTCCCAGGTCTGTACACCTGCCGTGCACATTATGAGGGGTTCCCACCATCTCTATGCTGAGTTCCCAGGTCTGTACACCCGCTGTGCCCATTATGAGGGGTTCCCTTCATCCCCGCACACCCGCTGTGTCCATTATGAGGGGTTCCCACCATCCCTGTGCTAAGTTCCTGGGTATGTACACCTGCTGTGCCCATTATGAGGGGTTCCCACCATCTCTGTGCTACGTTCCCAGGTCTGTACACCCGCTGTGCCTATTATGAGGGATTCCCGCCATCCCTGTGCTGAGTTTCTGGGTCTGTACACCCGCTGTGCCCATTGAGGGGTTCCCACCATCCCTCTGCGGAGTTACCGGGTCTGTACACCTGCTGTGCCCATTATGAGGGGTTCCCACCATCCCTGTGCTGAGTTCCCAGGTCTGTACACCTGCTGTGCCCATTATGAGAGGTTCCCACCATCCCTGTGCTGAGTTCCATGGTCTGTACACCCGCTGTGCCCATTATGAGGGGTTCCCACCATCCCTCTGCAGAGTTCCCGGGTCTTTACACCTGCTGTGCCCATTATGAGGGGTTCCTACCATCTCTGTGCTGAGTTCCCGGGTCTGTACACCCGCCGTGCCCATTATGAGGGGTTCCCACCATCCCTGTGCTGAGTTCCCAGGTTTGTACACCACCATCCATCTACTGAGCACCAAGGGTCTACTCTTTCAGGTGGACTGTCCCTTGAAGAACATGGGACTTGACCTTACTATTGACTTTGGCTCAAGCTGGGGACAAATGTGGACAAGAGATCTGCCCGCTGGTGACAAATCCAAACACACTTCAGAACGAGCTCTTCCTGTGGATTCTCATATGAAATAAAGGACTGTTCTCATTTTCCTGATTTTTCACAGTTCTCAGCATGGAGGACAAAGCTCCGACAACCGACCCCAAACATTAGGGATAGGTCAGTCCAATCCTTCCTTGTGCTGGCCATACACAGGACCAATGATGCGATTCTGCCCTCCAAACACTCTATGTGGATGGCGAAATTCCTCCCGCTAAGCCTTTGTATTAGGGGTAGACTGACAACTCATGGGGCCCCCCGGGCAATAGGGGATCATGGGGCCCCTGTGTCCTTGCCCAAACTCAAAAAAGCCTATCAAAAAGGTACCAGGGGCATCTCATGGGGCCCCCTACTGACCCCGGGCCCTCGGGCAGTGCCCGAGTTTCCAAATGGTCAGTCCGCCCCTGCTTTGTATTCTGATGGTGGGGAGACATCCAAATTTTCTGTAGAATTTCCAATCAAAATTCCATCCGGCTTTAGAAATGTGAAGAATAATGGTTAGGTAGGTGGGCACACCGTGACCTGCCACGCCTGGAAAATACATTTAGATTGGCCGGATGTGAAGGATGATCTTTGATGGTGTGTGGACAGTCTGTCGG
>NW_028319907.1:115000-146257 GCF_062004578.1 Staurois parvus | reverse complement strand
TCACACAAAAAAGGTATTGCATTAACACATGTTTTGCTATACACATGTTTATTCCCTTTGTGTGTATTGGGACAAAACAAAAAAAGGGAGGAAAGAAAGCAAATTCGACATAATGTCACACAAACCTCCAAAAATGGGCTGGACAAAAGTATTGGCACCCTTTCACAACTGCGGATAAATAAGAATGTTACAAGCATGTGATGCTCCTGTAAACTCACCTGGGGCAAGTAACAGGTGTGGGCAATATAGAAATCACACCTGAAAGCAGATAAAAAGGAGAGACGTTCACTTAACCTTTGCATTGTGTGTCTGTCTGTGCCACACTAAGCATGGACAACAGAAAGAGGAGACGAGAACTGTCTGAGGACCTGAGAACCAAAATTGTGGCAAAATATCAACAATCTCAAGGTTACAAGTCCATCTCCAGAGAACTAGATTTGCCTTTGTCCACAGTGCGCAACATTATCAAGAAGTTTGCAACCCATGGCACTGTAGCTAATCTCCCTGGTCGTGGACGGATGAGGAAAATTGATGAAAGATTGCAACGCAGAATAGTCCGGATGGTGGATAAGCAGCCCCAAACATGTTCCAAAGACATTCAAGCTGTCCTGCAGGCTCAGGGAGCATCAGTGTCAGCGCGAACTATCCGTCGACATTTAAATGAAATGAAACGCTATGGCAGGAGACCCAGGAGGACCCCACTGCTGACACAGAGACATAAAAAAGCAAGACTACAGTTTGCCAAAATGTACTTGAGTAAGCCAAAAGCCTTCTGGGAAAACGTCTTGTGGACAGATGAGACCAAGATAGAGCTTTTCGGTAAAGCACATCATTCTACTGTTTACCGAAAACGGAATGAGGCCTACAAAGAACAAAACACAGTACCTACGGTAAAATATGGTGGAGGTTCAATGATGTTTTGGGGTTGTTTTGCTGCCTCTGGCACTGGGTGCCTTGACTGTGTGCAAGGCATCATGAAATCTGAGGATTACCAAAGGATTTTGGGTCGCACTGTAGGGCCCAGTGTCAGAAAGCTGGGTTTGCGTCCAAGATCCTGGGTCTTCCAGCAGGACAATGACCCCAAACATACGTCAAAAAGCACTCAGAAATGGATGGCAAAGAAGCGCTGGAGAGTTCTGAAGTGGCCAGCAATGAGCCCAGATCTAAATCCCATTGAACACCTGTGGAGAGATCTTAAAATTGCTGTTGGGAAAAGGTGTCCTTCCAATAAGAGAGACCTGGAGCTGTTTGCAAAGGAAGAGTGGTCCAAAATTCCGGGTGAGAGGTGTCAGAAGCTTATTGATGGTTATAGGAAGCGACTGATTTCAGTTATGTTTTCCAAAGGGTGTGCAACCAAATATTAAGTTAAGGGTGCCAATACTTTTGTCCAGCCCATTTTTGGGGTTTTGTGTGACATTATGTCATATTTGCTTTTCTGCCTCTGTTTTATATTTGTTCCAATACATACAAAGGGAATAAACATGTGTATAGCAAAACATGTGTTAATGCAATACCTTTTTTGTGTGAAATACTTGATTTTCAGGAAAAATATCAAGGGTGCCAACAATTTCGGCCATGACTGTATATGTACAGTTGTGTCCAAAATTATTCAACCCCCAATGCTGTAAAGGGGTTTAGGGACTATAGTGTACATTTGGAATTGTATTCAGAATCAAATCCTACAAGGACGTTGTAACTACCCAAATGCAACTAAAATGACATCAATTGTTTATGTAATACAGTAGTAAATGGTTCTTATGTGGTTTCTTCATTGCCACAATTATTCAACCCCTTAAAGACTACCACTCTGAAGAACAGAGGTTCATACAGGTGCTTTCCATCAGGTATTGAAAACACCTGTGGATGTCACCGAGCAGCAATCAAGCATAATAAGCACCAATTAGGCAGCTTTAAAATGACTGTGATACTCAGCTCCTTCTAGACATTTACTGGTGTGGTTACAAACATGGTGAAGGCAAGAGAATGGTCCAGGAAGACAAGAGAAGAGGTGATTTCTCTTCACAGGAAGGGCAATGGCTATAAGAAGATTGCAAAGATGTTAAACATACCAAGAGACACCTTAGGAAGCATCATTCGCAAATTCAAGGCAAAGGGCACTGTTGAAACGCTACCTGGTCGTGGCAGAAAGAAGATGCTGACTTCGACTGCTGTGCGCTACCTGAAGCGTAGAGTGGAGAGAAGTCCCCGTGAGACTGCTGAGGAACTGAGAAAAGATTTGTCAGATGTGGGTACAGAAGTTTCAGCCCAGACAATAAGACGCACACTGCGTAATGAAGGCCTCCGTGCCAGAACTCCCAGGCGTACCCCCTTGCTGTCTCCAAAGAATAAGAAGAGTCGACTGCAGTATGCCAAAAGCCATGTGGACAAACCACAAAAGTTGTGGGATAGTGTTCTGTGGACTGATGAAACAAAATTAGAACTGTTTGGGCCCATGGATCAACGCTATGTTTGGAGGAGGAAGAACAAGGCCTATGATGAAAAGAACACCTTGCCTACTGTGAAGCATGGTGGAGGGTCAATCATGCTTTGGGGCTGTTTTGCTTCTGCAGGTACAGGGAAGCTTCAGCGTGTGCAAGGTACCATGAATTCTCTTCAGTACCAGGAGATATTGGATGGAAACGTGATGCAGTCCGTCACACACCTGAGGCTTGGGAGACGTTGGACCTTTCAACAGGACAATGATCCCAAGCATACCTCCAAGTCCACTAGAGCATGGTTGCAGAGGAAAGGCTGGAACATTTTGGAGTGGCCATCGCAGTCACCAGACTTAAATCCGATTGAGAACCTCTGGTGGGACTTAAAGAAAGCAGTTGCAGTGCGCAAGCCTAAGAATGTGACTGAACTGGAGGCCTTTGCCCATGAAGAATGGGCGAAGATACCCGTAGATCGCTGCAAGACACTTGTGTCAAGCTATGCTTCACGTTTAAAAGCTGTTATAACTGTAAAAGGATGCTGTACTAAGTACTAAGATTGAATGTCACTTGGGGGTTGAATAAAACTGATAATGCTGTGAGCACAGAAAAGACATTTGTGGTTATTTCATTATAACTGTTATGTTATATTTGTCTGACCTACAAGTGCCTCTTTAATGTAAATGTAAGCAAGATGACTGAATGATCAAAAGCAATGTCAAACTGGCCAAAACACTCAATTTCAGTGGGGGTTGAATAATTTTGGACACAACTGTACATATATATGTATCGATGGCGGCTTGGACGCGGCCGTACCTGGCGTATGAATTCCGATGACACAGAAAGCCTCTTGATCTCGCCGCGTAATAACGGTTTATAATTTAATGATTGGCGATCGGTGGTTTGCGAAGAGGCGAGTGACGAATCCTCTTCTTGCTGAAGGCGACGACTCGCTGATCTGTTGATCTCGCACTTTGGGTCGTGTTGTGATGAGACAACGATTTTTTGAACCCGACCTGTCAAAAGATATCTGGGGAAGAAAAAACCGCCAAATTCATCAATAACCCACGATCGCGGCAGAATAATAGCGGATTGTCTGATTTTTGAACGACTCATTAGAAGATTTTTGTGGAGTTTTGGGCCTGCAGTCGTGATCCCTTCATCCATGATCGTCCTCCAGGCACAAACCAGACACCGCCCACTTCTCGCTTCAATTACAGTTGTATGCCCCGCCCCCAGCACACACATAATAATAATAATGTAACAATGTTGCTTCTTTGCTTGATACATTGTCTATTGAGATGAATAGAAACACATGAAAACACATGCGTGAATACACGTGAGAACACGCTTCATGATGCCAGTGGATGCCTCGCAGTCTAAGTAGATGTGTGTTGCGGCGTGCTTGGTATGACGCTTGCTGACATTCGCCGTAGAAATACGCAACTCACGCTAACAACCCACGTCGACACGCATTTTGACGCGCAGAATATGTGACTAATGCAGTAAGAGTCAATTCTCCGGCACAGCCCCATCCCTCCTTACACATCACAGCCCTCTCCTCTTCTGGGAGTGTCTAATTACTGCCTGTGCTGGCCCAGCTCCTTCGCTCCACCCCTCATCTCCAAAAACATGTTGCATAGTCTGGATTGCCCCCCCCCCCGGCTTTTATTGGAGTGAAGTCGTATCTGAACCATTTATTAGAGGTGTAGCGGTTACATTTCCAGTGTAGTTTTGTGTTCTCCTGCATCCTAGCAATGGAGGACACAATAGCAGTCTGCGTCCTAGCAACAGAGGTCGCTAGATGGAAACAGCCTCTTGCATCCTAGCAACGGAGGACACTGTGCCACAATAGCCATCTGGGTCTTAGTAATATAGGACACTAGGCAGCAATAGCCTGCATCCTAGCAACAGAGGATGCCAATGAGCAATAGCCATCCGTATCCCAGCAATGGAGGACACCACATGACATTAGCCGCTTGCATCCTAGGTGGCAATAGCTGCAACTGAGGATGCCATGTGGCAATAGCAAACTCTGTCCTAGCAATGGAGGATGATAGGTGGCAATAGCCGTCCGTGTCCTAGCAATGGAGGATGATAGGGGGCAATAGCCGTCCGTGTCCTAGCAATGGAGGATGATAGGGGGCAATAGCCGTCCGTGTCCTAGCAATGGAGGATGATAGGGGGCAATAGTCATCTGTGTCCTAGCAATGGAGGATGATGGGGGCAATAGTCATCTGTGTCCTAGCAATGGAGGATGATAGGGGGCAATAGTCATCTGTGTCCTAGCAATGGAGGATGATAGGGGGCAATAGCCGTCCGTGTCCTAGCAATGGAGGATGATAGGGGGCAATAGCCGTCCGTGTCCTAGCAATGGAGGATGATAGGGGGCAATAGTCATCTGTGTCCTAGCAATGAAGGATGATAGGGGGCAATAGTCATCTGTGTCCTAGCAATGGAGGATGATAGGGGGCAATAGTCATCTGTGTCCTAGCAATGGAGGATGATAGGGGGCAATAGTCATCTGTGTCCTAGCAATGGAGGATGATGGGGCAATAGCCTTCCGTGTCCTAGCAATGGAGGATGATAGGGGGCAATAGCCGTCCGTGTCCTAGCAATGGAGGATGATAGGGGGCAATAGCCGTCCGTGTCCTAGCGATGGAGGATGCTAGGTGGTAATAGCCGTCCGTGTCCTAGCAATGGAGGATGATAGGGGGCAATAGCCGTCCGTGTCCTAGCAATGGAGGATGATAGGGGGCAATAGCCATCCGTGTCCTAGCAATGGAGGATGATAGGGGGCAATAGTCATCTGTGTCCTAGCAATGGAGGATGATGGGGGCAATAGCCTTCCGTGTCCTAGCAATGGAGGATGATAGGGGGAAATAGCCGTCCGTGTCCTAGCAATGAAGGATGATAGGGGGCAATAGCCGTCCATGTCCTAGCAATGGAGGATGATAGGGGGCAATAGCCTTCCGTGTCCTAGCAATGGAGGATGATAGGTGGCAATAGCCGTCCGTGTCCTAGCAATGGAGGATGATAGGGGGCAATAGCCGTCCGTGTCCTAGCAATGGAGGATGATAGGGGGCAATAGCCGTCCGTGTCCTAGCAATGGAGGATGATAGGGGGCAATAGTCATCTGTGTCCTAGCAATGGAGGATGATGGGGGCAATAGCCTTCCGTGTCCTAGCAATGGAGGATGATAGGGGGCAATAGTCATCTGTGTCCTAGCAATGGAGGATGATGGGGCAATAGCCTTCCGTGTCCTAGCAATGGAGGATGATAGGGGGAAATAGCCGTCCGTGTCCTAGCAATGAAGGATGATAGGGGGCAATAGCCGTCCGTGTCCTAGCAATGGAGGATGATAGGGGGCAATTGTCGTCCGTGTCCTAGCAATGGAGGATGATAGGGGGCAATAGCCGACCGTGTCCTAGCAATGAAGGATGATAGGGGGCAATTGTCGTCCGTGTCCTAGCAATGAAGGATGATAGGGGGCAATAGCCGTCCGTGTCCTAGCAATGGAGGATGATAGGGGGCAATAGCCGTCCGTGTCCTAGCGATGGAGGATGCTAGGTGGTAATAGCCGTCCGTGTCCTAGCAATGGAGGATGATAGGGGGCAATAGCCGTCCGTGTCCTAGCAATGGAGGATGATAGGGGGCAATAGCCGACCGTGTCTTAACAATGGAGGATGATAGGTGGTAATAGCCATCTGTATCCTAGCAATGGAGGATGATAGGGGGCAATAGCCGTCCGTGTCCTAGCGATGGAGGATGCTAGGTGGTAATAGCCGTCCGTGTCCTAGCAATGGAGGGTGCTAGAGGGCAATAGCAGCAACTGAGGACACTACATGGGAATGGCAAAACTGCCTGGTGGCTAACAGAGGACACTAAGCAGCAATAGCCACTTTCATCCTAACAAATGGGGAAGCTAGGTGGCAAAAGCAACCTGCACCCTAGCAACGAAAGATACTAGGCAGCAATAGTCACCTGTGTCCTAGCAACAGAGAATGCTAGTTGGCAATAGCAAAGGAAGATACTTGGTGGCTAACAGAGGATGCTAAGCAGCAATAGCTACATGCATCCTAGCAACTGAGGAGGCCGTGTGCCATTAGCCTCCAGCATCCTAGCAACAGAGGACTTTAGGTAGCAGAAGCCGCAACTGAGGACACTACATGGCAATAGCAACAGAGGGTGGCTACTGGTGGCTCTAAGCAGCAATAGATGCAAATGAGAAGGCTAGTTGGCAATAGCCACAACTGGGGATGCCATGTGGCAATAGCCTCCAGCGTCCTAGCAACGGAGGACTTTAGGTAGCAATAGCTGCAACTGAGGACACTACATGGCAATAGCAGCAGAGGGTTCTGGGTGGCTAATGGAGGATGCTGAGCATCAAAAGCCACTTACATCCTAACAACTGGGGAAGCTAGGTGACAAAAACAACCTGCACCCTAGCAACAGAAGATACTAGGCAGCAATAGTCACCTGTGTCCTAGCAACTGAGGATAATAGGTGGCAATAGCAAAGGAAGATACTTTGTAGCTAACAGAGGATGCTAAGCAACAAAAGCTACATGCATCCTAGCAACTGAGGAGGCTAGGTGGCAATAGCTGCAACTGGGCATGCCGTGTGGTAATAGCCTACAGCGTCCTAGCAACGGAGGTCTTTAGGTAGCAATAGCCACAACTGAGGACACTACATGGCAATAGCGACAGAGGGTGTTGGGTGGCTAATGGAGGACACTAAGCAGCAATAGCAGCAAATGAGGAGGCTAGGTGGCAATAGCTGCAACTGGGGATGCCATGTAGCAATAGCAACCTCTGTCCTAGCAACAGAAGATGCTAGGTTACCATAGCCATCTGTGTCCTAACAATGGAGGATGCTAGGTTACCATAGCCTTCTGTGTCCTAGCAACGGAGGATCTAAGGTGGCAATAGCAAAGGAAGACACTTTGTGGCTAACAGAGGGCGCTAAGCAGCAATAGCTACATGCATCCTAGCAACTGAGGACACTACATGGCAATAGCGACAGAGGGTGTTGGGAGGCTAATGGAGGCGCCTAAGCAGCAATAGCAGCAAATGAGGAGGCTAGGTAGCAATAGCCACAATTGGGGATGCCGTGTGGCAATAGCCGCCTGCCTCCCAGTTGCCCTCTTTTTATGACTGCATCCTGGGGCCCCCAATCGCTGCCCTCCTTCAGTATTGAAGTTGTCCAATGAAGGGCGTCACGTAAACTGCGAACGTTCTGCGTTGATCCATAGCTAACAGGGTCCAATCCTCCGGCACTGCCATGGTGGAGACACAAAGCCGGGTCTTCATGTTTATGGGACACGGTGACAGTTTTAGTGCTCAGACGGCTGGAAGGAACCTGAGGATTCTGAGATGAGATTGTCCCAGTTTATGGAGCAGAAGAGGCCCCTGGGAGCCCCGGCTCTGTCATGCATTAATGGGACAAGATACTTGCCGGTTCTCACGCCCTTTGTCTGGAACATAAAACCTTCTGTGTCCGGCCCAGTGCTCAGTGCTCCCTCACCCACTGCTCTGTGCTCCCTCACCCACTGCTCTGTGCTCCCTCAGCCTCCACCACTGATGGCCTCCATCAATCAGAGAGCCTTTCATCCCTAATTGGCTTATCTGAGTAAACATGAAGAAGTCTCCAATAATTAACCCGAAATTCCCGACTCTGCCATCCAGTGTGACTCATTGTGGGCGCCATCTTCCCACACTGGTGAGCGCGGAACCGCCAACCTACCTCTGGGTGTGTAATGTCCCACATATACCTACCTCTGGGTGTGTGATGTCCGACCTACACATATACCTACCTCTGGGCGTGTGATGTCCGACCTACACATATACCTACCTCTAGGCGTGTGATGTCCCAACCACACATATACCTACCTCTGGGTGTGTGATGTCCCGCCTACACATATACCTACCTCTGGGTGTGTGATTTCCGACCTACACATATGCCTACCCCTAGGCGTGTGATGTCCCACCTACACATATACCTACCTCTAGGCGTGTGATGTCCCGCCTACACATATACCTACCTCTAGGCGTGTGATGTCCCGCCTACACATATACCTACCTCTAGGCGTGTGATGTCCCGCCTACACATATACCTACCTCTGGGCGTGTGATGTCCCGCCTACACATATACCTACCTCTGGGCGTGTGATGTCCGACCTACACATATACCTACCTCTGGGCGTGTGATGTCCGACCTACACATATACCTACCTCTGGGTGTGTGATGTCCCACCTACACATATACCTACCTCTGGGTGTGTGATGTCCCGCCTACACCTATACCTACCTCTGGGTGTGTGATGTCCCGCCTACACATATACCTACCTCTGGGTGTGTGATGTCCCACCTACACATATACCTACCTCTGGGTGTGTGATGTCCCGCCTACACCTACAGTTGCAAGAAAAAGTATGTGAACCCCTTGGGATTATGTGGAGTTTTGCATGAATTGGGCATAAAATGTGCTCTGAACGTCATCTAAGTCACAACAATAGAAGAACACAGTCTGCTGAACATAATACTACACAAACATTAGATGTTGCCATGGTTTAATTGCACATAACATGTAAACATTCACAGTGCAGGGAGGAAAAAGTATGTGAGTCCCTAGCTTAATGACTTCTCCCAGAGCTAATTGGAGCCAGGAGTGAGCCAACCTTGACTCCAATCAGTGTGATGATATTGGATGTGTTGCTGACACCTGTTTTGGGTTTACTGGTTTCAAGAAGCACTCTCTGATGTGAACCATGCCTCGCAGAAAAGAGCTCTCAGAAGACCTATGATCAAGAATTGTTGACTTGCATGAAGCTGGAAAGGGTTACAAAAGTATCTCCAAAAGCCTTGATGTTCATGTGTCCACGGTAAGACAGACTGTCTACAAATGGAGAAAGTTTAGCACTGTTGCTACTCTCCCTAGGCATGGTCGTCCTGTAAAAATGACTGCAAGAGCACAGCGCAGAATGCTGCATGAGGTAAAGAAGAATACCAGAGTGTCAGTTAAAGACCTACAGAAATCTCTGGCACATGCTAACATTTTTGTTGACACATCTACAATAAGGAAAACATGAAACAAGAATGGAGTACATGGGAGGACACCACGGAGGAAGCCATTGCTGTCCAAAAAGAATATTGTAGCACGTTTGAAGTTTGCAAAAGAGCACCTGGATGTTCCACAGCACTACTGGCAGAATATACTGTGGACAGATGAAACCAAGATTGAGTTGTTTGGGAAGAACACACAACACTATGTGAGGAGAAAAAAAGGCCCAGCACACCAACATCAAAACCTCATCCCCACTGTGAAACATGGCGGAGGGAGCATCATGGTTTGGGGCTGCTTTGCTGCCTCAGGGCCTGGACGGATTGTTGTCATTGATGGGAAAATGAATTCCAGAGTTTATCAAGACATTTTGCAGGAAAACGTACGACCATCTGTCCGCCAACTGAAGCTCCGCAGAGGATGGGTGATGCAACAGGACAATGACCCAAAGCATACAAGTAATTCTTCAAAACAATGGCTGCCACAGCACAGAATACGCCTTCTGGAGTGGCCCAGTCAGAGTCCTGACCTCAACCCGATTGAAATGCTGTGGCATGACCTTAAGAGAGCGATTCACACCAGACATCCCAAGAATATTTCTACACTGA
Source organism: Staurois parvus (assembly GCF_062004578.1). NCBI lineage: Eukaryota > Metazoa > Chordata > Amphibia > Anura > Ranidae > Staurois > Staurois parvus. The sequence continues at coordinate 136,155 of NW_028319907.1, read as the reverse complement.
AACAATTTTGTGAAGAGGAGTGGTCCAAAATGACTCCAGATCGTTGTGCAGGTCTGATCTGCAACTACAGGAAACGTTTGGTTGAGGTTATTCCTGCCAAAGGAGGGTCAATCAGTTATTAAATCAAAGGTTCACATACTTTTTCCTCCCTGCACTGTGAATGTTTACATGTTATGTGCAATTAAACCATGGCAACATCTAATGTTTGTGTAGTATTATGTTCAGCAGACTGTGTTCTTCTATTGTTGTGACTTAGATGACGTTCAGAGCACATTTTATGCCCAATTCATGCAAAACTCCACGTAATCCCAAGGGGTTCACATACTTTTTCTTGCAACTGTATACCTACCTCTGGGTGTGTGATGTCCCGCCTACACATATACCTACCTCTGGGTGTGTGATGTCCCGCCTACACATATACTTACCTCTGGGTGTGTGATGTCCCGCCTACACATATACCTACCTCTAGGCGTGTGATGTCCGACCTACACATATACCTACCTCTGGGTGTGTGATGTCCGACCTACACATATACCTACCTCTGGGTGTGTGATGTCCCACCCACACATATACCTACCTCTGGGCGTGTGATGTCCGACCTACACATATACCTACCTCTGGGCGTGTGATGTCCCACCTACACATATACCTACCTCTGGGTGTGTGATGTCCCACCCACACATATACCTACCTCTGGGCGTGTGATGTCCGACCTACACATATACCTACCTCTGGGTGTGTGATGTCCGACCTACACATATACCTACCTCTGGGTGTGTGATGTCCAACCTACACATATACCTACCTCTGGGCGTGTGATGTCCCAACCACACATATACCTACCTCTGGGTGTGTGATGTCCGACCTACACATATACCTACCTCTGGGCATGTGATGTCCCGCCTACACATATACCTACCTCTGGGCGTGTGATGTCCGACCTACACATATACCTACCTCTAGGCGTGTGATGTCCCGCCTACACATATACCTACCTCTGGGTGTGTGATGTCCAACCTACACCTATACCTACCTCTGGGCGTGTGATGTCCGACCTACACATATACCTACCTCTGGGCGTGTGATGTCCGACCTACACATATACCTACCTCTGGGTGTGTGATGTCCCACCCGCACATATACCTACCTCTGGGCGTGTGATGTCCCGCCTACACATATACCTACCTCTGGGTGTGTGATGTCCCGCCTACACATATACCTACCTCTGGGTATGTGGTGTCCGACCTACACATATACCTACCTCTGGGCGTGTGATGTCCCGCCTACACATATACCTACCTCTGGGTGTGTGATGTCCCACCTACACCTATACCTACCTCTGGGTGTGTGATGTCCGACCTACACATATACCTACCTCTGGGCGTGTGATGTCCCGCCTACACATATACCTACCTCTGGGTGTGTGATGTCCCACCTACACATATACCTACCTCTGGGTGTGTGATGTCCCGCCCACACATATACCTACCTCTGGGTGTGTGATGTCCGACCTACACATATGCCTACCCCTAGGCGTGTGATGTCCCACCTACACATATACCTACCTCTGGGTGTGTGATGTCCGACCTACACATATACCTACCTCTGGGTGTGTGGTGTCCCGCCTACACATATACCTACCTCTGGGCGTGTGATGTCCGACCTACACATATACCTACCTCTGGGCGTGTGATGTCCCGCCTACACATATACCTACCTCTGGGTGTGTGATGTCCGACCTACACATATACCTACCTCTGGGCGTGTGATGTCCCGCCTACACATATACCTACCTCTGGGCGTGTGATGTCCCGCCTACACATATACCTACCTCTGGGTGTGTGATGTCCCGCCTACACATATACCTACCTCTGGGTGTGTGATGTCCCGCCTACACATATACCTACCTCTGGGCGTGTGATGTCCGACCTACACATATACCTACCTCTAGGCGTGTGATGTCCCGCCTACACATATACCTACCTCTAGGCGTGTGATGTCCCGCCTACACATATACCTACCTCTGGGTGTGTGATGTCCGACCTACACATATACCTACCTCTGGGCGTGTGATGTCCCGCCTACACATATACCTACCTCTGGGCGTGTGATGTCCCGCCTACACATATACCTACCTCTGGGCGTGTGATGTCCGACCTACACATATACCTACCTCTGGGCGTGTGATGTCCCGCCTACACATATACCTACCTCTAGGCGTGTGATGTCCGACCTACTCACAGCTGACACTTTCATTGACATATAAATATAAATGTACTTTCTCTGCACCAAATGGCTTTGCAAACCCAGATATTACCTTGTAAAAGTAGCAGAGAGCAGAACTGTGGGAGGGGCCCAGCAGGCTCCTCCCACTACAGAAAACTACAGGAAGGGGCGGAGATAAGAACAGTCACCCTGCACAAGGAGAGAACAGAGCTGTGGGAGGGGCCAAGCAGGCTCCACCCACTACATAAACCTGTAGGGGGGCGGAGACAAGACCAGTCACCCTGAACAAAAAAAGAGCAGAGCTGTGGGAGGAGCCAAGCAGGGTCCACCCATAACAGAAAACTATAGAAGGGGGCGGAGACGAGACCAGTCCTCCTGCACAAGGAGAGGGGGCAGCAGTGAGCGGTCTTTATTCCAGGAAGTCTCACACTGAATGACGGCTCAGATCTGGAAGAAGATTCCAGAAGAAGTCACATGACCGATTTATTCTCCAGAATTCAGCTTTAACCCCTTCCTGCCCCGCCCCATCGCCCCTTTAACTGGTTTTAAATACCCGAGGTGGGGTGGACTTCCCAGTCACGTGACTACTGTGATTGGCTGTCTGCATCTAAATCTGCATATTTCATCGAAATAATCCCCCGTGATCCCTCCATGAAGGACCTTGTTCAGGCACTTCCTGTTACAGGGTGACAACGCTCTGTCTTTGTCTCCCAGTTGGGCTCCGGCATTGTCATCCTGTGGCTGTTGAGTACACATTATACAGGCATAGACCACTGTTGTCACCATGTACACCATGACCACTTATGTGCTCCTCACCCCTGCGCTCTGTGTATTATGTACTTCTGACCCTTGCGCTCTGTGTATTATGTGCTCCTTACCCCTGTGCTCTGTGTATTATGTACTTCTGACCCCTGCGCTCTGTGTATTATGTGCTCCTTACCCCTGCGCTCTGTGTATTATGTACTTCTGACCCCTGCGCTCTGTGCATTATGTACTTCTGACCCCTGCGCTCTGTGCATTATGTACTTCTGACCCCTGCGCTCTGTGCATTATGTACTTCTGACCCCTGCGCTCTGTGTATTATGTACTTCTGACCCCTGCGCTCTGTGTATTATGTACTTCTGATCCCTGCGCTCTGTGCATTATGTACTTCTGACCCCCGCACTCTGTGTATTATGTACTTCTGACCCCCGCGCTCTGTGTATTATGTACTTCTGACTCCTGCGCTCTGTGTATTATGTACTTCTGACCCCTGCGCTCTGTGTATTATGTACTTCTGACCCCTGCGCTCTGTGTATTATGTGCTCCTTACCCCTGCGCTCTGTGTCTTATGTACTTCTGACCCCGGCGCTCTGTGTATTATGTACTTCTCACCCCTGCGCTCTGTGTATTATGTACTTCTCACCCCTGCGCTCTGTGTCTTATGTGCTTCTGACCCCTGTGCTCTGTGTATTATGTACTTCTCACCCCTGTGCTCTGTGTCTTTTGTACTTCTGACCCCTGTGCTCTGTGTATTATGTGCTCCTTACCCCTGCGCTCTGTGTATTATGTACTTCTGACCCCTGCGCTCTGTATCTTATGTACTTCTGACCCCTGCGCTCTGTATCTTATGTACTTCTGACCCCTGCGCTCTGTATCTTATGTACTTCTGACCCCTGCGCTCTGTATCTTATGTACTTCTGACCCCTGCACTCTGTTTATTATGTACTTCTGACCCCTTTGCTCTGTGTCTTATGTACTTCTGATCCCTGCGCTCTGTTTCTTATGTACTTCTGACCCCTGCACTCTGTTTATTATGTACTTCTGACCCCTGCGCTCTGTTTCTTATGTACTTCTGATCCCTGCGCTCTGTTTCTTATGTACTTCTGACCCCTGTGCTCTGTATCTTATGTGCTTCTGACCCCTGCGCTCTGTGTATTATGTGCTCCCTACCCCTGCGCTCTGTATCTTATGTACTTCTGACCCCTGCGCTCTGTATCTTATGTACTTCTGACCCCTGCGCTCTGTGTCTTATGTACTTCTGACCCCTGTGCTCTGTATCTTATGTGCTTCTGACCCCTGCACTCTGTGTATTATGTACTTCTGACCCCTGCGCTCTGTGTATTATGTACTTCTGACCTCTGCGCTCTGTGTATTATGTGCTCCCTACCCCTGCGCTCTGTGTATTATGTACTTCTGACCCCTGCGCTCTGTATCTTATGTACTTCTGACCCCTGCGCTCTGTATCTTATGTACTTCTGACCCCTGCGCTTTGTGTCTTATGTGCTTCTGACCCCTGCGCTCTGTGTATTATGTACTTCTGACCCCTGCGCTCTGTGTATTATGTACTTCTCACCCCTGCGCTCTGTGTATTATGTACTTCTGACCTCTGTGCTCTGTGTCTTTTGTACTTCTGACCCCTGCGCTCTGTGTATTATGTACTTCTCACCCCTGCGCTCTGTGTATTATGTGCTCCTTACCCCTGCGCTCTGTGTCTTATGTACTTATGACCCCGGCGCTCTGTGTCTCATGTACTTCTGATCCCTGCGCTCTGTATCTTATGTACTTCTGACCCCTGTGCTCTGTATCTTATGTACTTCTCACCCCTGCGCTCTGTGTATTATGTGCTCCTTACCCCTGCGCTCTGTGTCTTATGTACTTCTGATCCCTGCGCTCTGTATCTTATGTACTTCTGACCCCTGCGCTCTGTATCTTATGTACTTCTGACCCCTGCGCTCTGTGTATTATGTACTTCTGACCCCTGCGCTCTGTGTATTATGTAATTCTGACCCCTGCGCTCTGTGTATTATGTACTTCTGACCCCTGCGCTCTGTATCTTATGTACTTCTCACCCCTGCGCTCTGTGTCTTATGTACTTCTGACCCCTGTGCTCTGTGTCTTATGTACTTCTGACCCCTGTGCTCTGTATCTTATGTGCTTCTGACCCCTGCGCTCTGTGTATTATGTACTTCTCACCCCTGCGCTCTGTGTATTATGTGCTCCTTACCCCTGCGCTCTGTGTCTTATGTACTTATGACCCCGGCGCTCTATGTCTTATGTACTTCTGACCCCTGCGCTCTGTATCTTATGTACTTCTGACCCCTGCACTCTGTGTATTATGTACTTCTGACCCCTGCGCTCTGTGTCTTATGTACTTCTGATCCCTGCGCTCTGTTTCTTATGTGCTTCTGACCCCTGTGCTCTGTATCTTATGTACTTCTGACCCCTGCGCTCTGTATCTTATGTACTTCTGACCCCTGCGCTCTGTGTATTATGTACTTCTGACCCCTGCGCTCTGTGTATTATGTACTTCTGACCCCTGCGCTCTGTATCTTATGTACTTCTCACCCCTGCGCTCTGTGTCTTATGTACTTCTGATCCCTGCGCTCTGTGTCTTATGTACTTCTGACCCCTGTGCTCTGTGTCTTATGTACTTCTGACCCCTGTGCTCTGTATCTTATGTGCTTCTGACCCCTGCGCTCTGTGTATTATGTGCTTCTGACCCCTGCGCTCTGTATCTTATGTACTTCTGACCCCTGCGCTCTGTGTATTATGTACTTCTGACCCCTGCGCTCTGTGTATTATGTACTTCTGACCCCTGCGCTCTGTGTATTATGTACTTCTGACCCCTGTGCTCTGTGTATTATGTACTTCTGACCCCTGCGCTCTGTATCTTATGTGCTTCTGACCCCTGCGCTCTGTGTATTATGTGCTTCTGACCCCTGCGCTCTGTATCTTATGTACTTCTGACCCCTGCGCTCTGTGTATTATGTACTTCTGACCCCTGCGCTCTGTGTATTATGTACTTCTGACCCCTGTGCTCTGTGTCTTATGTACTTCTGACCCCTGTGCTCTGTGTCTTATGTACTTCTGACCCCTGCGCTCTGTATCTTATGTACTTCTGACCCCTGCGCTCTGTGTCTTATGTACTTCTGACCCCTGTGCTCTGTGTCTTATGTACTTCTGACCCCTGCGCTCTGTGTATTATGTACTTCTGACCCCTGTGCTCTGTGTCTATGTACTTCTGACCCCTGCGCTCTGTGTATTATGTACTTCTGACCCCCTCAAGTCGCACTGTGCACACATCAGTTAAAAATGAAGCCCCAAGAGTGGCCAATCCATGTTGCTCAGACTCTCCCAAAATGGCCACTGGAAGCCCAGTGTAGAGGACAAGTCAGTCCACTGCTGGGTCCTGCAGCAATCATTGTGTTTATTCATGGCTGCTAATGCAGAAGTGTTTGAGCGATTTCTGGGTCACAATCCCCCCCGCTGTGCCATCCACTCAAGCAGCAAGTCCACTCGGTAGCCGCTGCGCCCCCTACATGCAGACCTCTGTCAGGACAGCCGCTCAGAAAGCACTGAAACCCCTGGACCGGCACGGCAGCCAGGCATGTAGCATTTTCGGGAGGATAGGTCGGCACTGGCAGCCGCAGCGCAGGTTTCCTTTCAGATGAGTCTCCTCCGTCGTCGTGCCGTTCCTCCAGAACTGGTCCCCTCGCCGGCGCAGACAAAGCGGGAACGCCGCGCCTTTCCAAGGACCTCATTTAGCAGCACTTAGCTCAGCATGGGGGCCCGGCTGGGAACGGCTATTTCTGGGGCCGCTCTCTCAGGAACACTTATCCCAAAGTGGGAATTAGGAGCCGGGTCTAAGGTACAATAAAGTCCAATAATTACCATCATTAGGCTGAAACTTTCCGCCGCGGATTTTACCGCCAGAAGACGCTGAATGGGAAAGGTTTTGTGTTTGGACAAAATACTCATTTCCACTTACCTTTTGCAAAGACGAATCTTTTTTTTTTTTTAATCAGGTTTTCACATTTTTTTTTTTACTCACTAAGACCTTCGTGATGCTGTAAGCCAGGAAATGTCCCCGAAACCCGTCCTAAATGGCTGCAATACACGCAACACTGACAGTCCTCGTTTCATCGAAGGTTCAGCAAAATCAGGAGAATTCAGCAAATCTTAAACTGCTTTTTAAAAGGTGCAAAAAGGGCATTAAAGGCTTCTAGAGATTACTGAAGCTTCTTTTATTATCTCCGAAAGAGATCCCTGACAACGTCTTCATCCGCTTCTCTCTCCAGAAAGATGGCGCCATCTTTGTTCAGGCATCATCCAGGGTCACCATCTCTTTACTGGACTGAGATGTTGGCTCAGAGATGAAACCATTAAGCTGGCTGGATGATTGTCTCTAAATCTATTGATTCCCCCATCCAGGCTGCACAGCGTGGATGGAGGTCGCTCTCCTGCCGGCCATGGATGGAGGTCGCTCTCCTGCCGGCCATGGATGGAGGTCGCTCTCCTGCCGGCCATGGATGGAGGTCGCTCTCCTGCCGGCCATGGATGGAGGTCGCTCTCCTGCCGGCCATGGATGGAGGTCGCTCTCCTGCCGGCCATGGATGGAGGTCGCTCTCCTGCTGGCCGTGGGTGGTGGCTGTCAGAATACCCCAACAACGGCTGCATCTGATTGGATACAGGAGCTATTCAGCATTTTCTGCCAGGCTCCTGTGATTTTTAAGATTGAAAGATATTGGTGAGAGGGGGCCAACTTGGAAACCCATGGCTTGAATTTTGACCAATTCATCAGGAACCAGCCAAATTTTGCTCTGCATATGGCCAGATTTAGAACCTTGCAATCTGATCAATAGGGGATAGGAGACTGAAGAAATGCTTCCTCCAACCTGCAGCAGACTGATGACATCATCTCAGCCTAGGCACGTCATTTCCTCTTACCCACAGCAGACTGATGACATCATCTCAGCCTAAGTAAGCTTCTTTTCCTACCTGTAGGAAACTGATGACATCATCTTAGCCTAGACAAGTCACTTCCACCTACTGGTAGCAGACTGATGACATCTTCTCAGCCTAGGCACATCACCTCTACCTACCTGCAGCAGAATGATGACATCATCTCAGCCTAGGCAAGTCATTTGCTCTTACCTGCAGCAGATTGATGACATTATCTCAGTCTAGACAGATTGTTTTTTTCCTACCTGTAGAAGACTGTTGACATCATCTAAGCCTAGGAAAGTCACTTCCACCTACCTGCAGGAGGCTGATGACATCATCTCAGCCTAGGGACATCATCTCCACCTACCTGCAACGGAATGATGACATCATCTCAGCCTAGGCACATCATTTCCTCCTACCTGAAGCAGACTGATGACATTATCTAAGCCTAGGCAAGTCACTTCCACCTACCTGCAGCGGAATGATGACATCATCTAAGCCTAGGCAAGTCACTTCCACCTACCTGCAGCGGAATGATGACATCATCTCAGCCTAGGCACTGCTTTTCCTAACAGTAATACTGTTGCTATGTATTGTTGTATGTCGTTGATTTCTTCCTTCAGACTTTAAATCATAAAAGACAAAGGTCATTTGTTGCTCTTTCTCTTCCCACAATCCCCCTCAGCTCTGGGCTGCACAGTTCAGATGTGAAGTACAACGAGGGTGAAATGGGCTGGAAGGAGGGAGAGTAACAACCGGCACATTCATTCTACAGGACTCCACATAGCCAAGAGGCTGAAGCGAATAACATGGAGGAGATCACAGTGTGACTGCTTAGCATGTCTGCCCCGAGGCTGCGGCCATCTCCACACAAAGGGGCTTTCAGTGCTCCCTGCCCCACTTTCCACATAAAGGAGAACTATTGTTATGCTGAATATCGGCTTTCCATGGAGAAGACTCGCCCTTCCACTGCGAAGACTCGCCCTTCCACTGAGAAGACTCGCCCTTCCATGGAGAAGACTCGCCCTTCCACTAAGAAGACTCATCCTTCCACTGAGAAGACTCGCCCTTCCACTGAGAAGACTCGCCCTTCCACTGCGAAGACTCGCCCTTCCACTGAGAAGACTCGCCCTTCCACTAAGAAGACTCGCCCTTCCACTGAGAAGACTCGCCCTTCCACTAAGAAGACTCATCCTTCCACTGAGAAGACTCGCCCTTCCATGGAGAAGACTCGCCCTTCCACTAAGAAGACTCATCCTTCCACTGAGGAGACTCGCCCTTCCACTGAGAAGACTCGCCCTTCCACTGAGAAGACTCGCCCTTCCACTGAGGAGACTCGCCCTTCCACTGAGGAGACTCGCCCTGCCACTGAGAAGACTCGCCCTTCCACTGAGAAGACAAGCCCTTCCACTGAGAAGACTCGCCCTTCCACTGAGGAGACTCGCCCTTCCACGGAGAAGACTCGCCCTTCCACTGAGAAGACTCACCCTTCCACTGAGAAGACTCGCCCTTCCACTGAGGAGACTCACCCTTCCACTGAGAAGACTCGCCCTTCCACTGAGGAAACTCGCCCTTCCACTGAGAAGACTCGCTCTTCCACTCAGAAGACTCGCCCTTCCACTGAGGAGACTCGCCCTTCCACTGAGGAGACTCGCCCTTCCACTGAGGAGACTCGCCCTTCCACTGAGAAGACTCGCCCTTCCACTGAGAAGACTCGCCCTTCCACTGAGAAGACTCGCCCTTCCACTGAGGAGACTCGCCCTTCCACTGAGAAGACTCGCCCTTCCACTGAGAAGACTCGCCCTCTCTTTATATGACCATGATCTACCCATAGCTATATGAGACTAAACAAGACTAGGTACCTCCATGGGCTGAAGGGTGCTTTTCTTTATCCCCAACCTGGCCAACCAAAACATGGAGAGGGGATGTCTATAAACATTGTACAGATCTACAATCATCATCCGCTCCGACCATAACCAGCCAAGCAAAGTTCATCAGATATGAAGGCATTGAAGACCAGCTGCAGTCACTACTTATGTTTTGTATGGGCAGCAAACACCTCTGCCAGGTTTTTATTGTGGCCCTGTCCCTGTTGGGGATATTTTAGCTGGACGCTCATGCGTCAACTTGATGGAGTGACTGAGCTGTTGGTTCCAATTTGTGTTTGAGACATAGGATGTGGTGGCCCAAGAAGGTCCAAGGGGTTCACACCCAAAAAGTCCTGGGGGGCAGCTTGGAGTGTCCATCGGAAAAGAAAAGAGGGAGGTGGGAGATCCCTTATGATGTGGCTAGTTGGCTCAAATGTGATAATCAGCTTAAAGGGTTCATTAACAGAAAAAAAGAAAAGAAAAGGCTGCGGTCACACTATGGGGTAGAATCACGCAACCTTCCATGTGTGGAGGTGGAGAATACCAATGCAAGAAGAAAATGGCGGCTCTCGATGCCACAGGGTCCCAATCCTGGATCCTCTGCTGGGTTCTCAGGTGTCTGAACTACGTGAGTTAAAATAGGTCTAAAAAAGCCCATCGATGATCCAATTGGCAGAGGCCCCGTTGCCGTATGTCTAAGGACGGGTCAGAGTCAATGGGTTTAGTAAATAGCAAATTGCTTTATTTTACATTAAAAAAGTGCTTGTGGCTTTAAATTGCCACTTCTTCACTTTGGGGAGATATACTCATGTTTTCCTATTTGGTGCATGGAGTAGATGTGTGGAAGGACGTCATCCCTTGACAATGGTCGCCTCTGCCGATTCAACCACCAATGGGCTTTTTAGGCCTCTTTTAACCTATAAGTGTGTCCCCCTTTTTACCCCATAAATCACGGGTCTCCCGACTTTCAAAACTTCAAACTTTAGGGGGGGCAGACTTTAGCCAATGGGAGCAAAAAATGCCCATTGGCTACAGTCTGCATTGGTGTCAGTAGGAGAAATATTGACCCATAATTGGTGTCTGTGGGAAAATTAGTTTCCCATCTATGGTATCAGGGGGAGGTATAGCGCCACATTGTTGGTACCAGTGGGGGGAATAGCGCCACATTGTTGGTACCAGTGGGGGGAATAGTGCCACATTGTTGGAACCAGTGGGGGAATAGTGCCCCATTGTTGGTACCAGTGGGGGGAATAGTGCCACATTGTTGGAACCAGTGGGGGAATAGTGCCACATTGTTGGTACCAGTGGGGGGAATAGTGCCCCATTGTTGGTACCAGTGGGGGGAATAGTGCCACATTGTTGGAACCACTGGGGGAATAGTGCCACATTGTTGGAACCAGTGGGGGGAATAGTGCCACATTGTTGGTACCAGTGGGGGGAATAGTGCCACATTGTTGGTACCAGTGGGGGGAATAGTGCCCCATTGTTGGTACCAGTGGGGGGAATAGTGCCACATTGTTGGAACCAGTGGGGGGAATAGTGCCCCATTGTTGGTACCAGTGGGGGGAATAGTGCCCCATTGTTAGTGCCAGTGGGGGGAATAGTGCCCCATTGTTGGTACCAGTGGGGGGAATAGCACCTCATTGTTGGTACCAGTGGGGGGAATAGTGCCACATTATTGGTACCAGTGGGGGGAATAGTGCCCCATTGTTGGTACCAGTGGGGGGAATAGTGCCTCGTAACAGTGCCCCAAGCAGGGGTGTATTTACCACAAGGCAAACAAGGCATTTGCCTAGGGTGGCATTTTTCAGGGGGGCAACACCGTTCCCTGGAAGAAGGGACAGAAAAAGGTACACATGCGGCACGGGGACCTGGTGGGATCTGAGAGAGGCTGCGGGTTGCTTGACGGTGTATGCAGAGCCCGACTATCGTTCCCAGGGAAGTCCAGAGCCGTGAAGGTGAGTCTTTCTCTCCCTCGCCGGGAAGGCAGGGGTGATGTATGTTAGTGGAAGGCTCTCTCGGGTGTGGGTGGGGCAGGGGTGTTATTGGTCAATGTCAGGCTGTCTCCAAGAGGGGGAGGGGGGGGTGGTGTTGGTCAGTTTCAGGCTCTCTCCGTGGGTGAGTTGGTCTGATTGCCTAGGGCAGCACAAAACCTAAATACACCATTGGCCCCAAGGGCCAGACAAAGGTAAGCAAGGGGCCACATTTGGCCCACGGGCAGTAGTTTGGAGACCACTGCCCTACCTTACGTAATAATGGCATCATTTCTAATGATTCTGTAAACTTTACTTTCCAAAACTTCAATGAATGCTATTGAAAAAGAAAATGGCAGTTTCAATGGGAAATGGGATCAAAATTGCCCTGGTGGAACATGGTGGGAATACCTGTTCGCTTTGCTGTAGTTTATTTCCAGCTTCACTCCCATCGTCATTCAATCTTTCAATAAACTGTATATAAACTGTCGAATTATTACCTGGTTTGGTCTTGGCAAGGTGAAGGAAAGGCTATGCCATGATGGCACCGACAACCTATCCAAAATGTGGAGTCTTAACCGAGCTTTCTGGCATCCAGACATCCAAGGTCTGTTGCAGCGCATAATTCATGTTCATATGGAGCATTTTTTACATCGATGTGCGTTGACAGCCAATTTATTTGGAATGGTCTGCCAAGACTCTGGACCTGACCGCGAGGCAATGCACCAGAATGAATGGCGTGTGCGCTATAGCGCGAGAACGTTGCCTGCAGGTAAAGTAATGCATTGGGATGGAACTGAATGCGACCAAACAGCTGTACGCTGATGTAGGCCGCAATAATGCGTAGTAAAAGTTTACCGCGCGTTTCCACGCCACGTACGTCTGAAGGAGGCCACAAAGGGACTTGTTGATGAGGAGGGCGCGACGGAAAAGCTTTTTGTTTACAAACGTACTCTTACCCTTTAAGCCCCACAAACTGCGAAATGAAATTGTGGACAGAAGATTAATGTAAGAGATAACGGCCGTCCATTTAATCGCGGCAAAAGATTAAGCGCAGGAAGAGCGGCTCCCCGAAGCTTCCAATTAGCGAAGTGACTTTATCCGCGGGATGACCCGTCACGACGCAGAACTGGTTACACATTCAGATGTTTGTCTCCGCTTCCCAATAAAAAACACTTTGCCAAATGAAACCTTCGGAGCCCCGGGGTACCTTCGTCCCCCCCCAAGGGAAAACCTGACTCGGCAGGCTCGACCTGTACTGCGGGCCCCTAAGGCAGATGATCCAGCTGCATTAAAGGGTCAGTAAACCTACCCCACAAATTACCTTGGGGGGGGGGAAACACATTCTAATTCCATTCGAAAGTATCTAGGTGAAAGTTCCCCTTCTCACTCAAAACATTGTAGCCGGTAGTTCTATGTGATCAGCCAGTGGAGACCGGTGGAGGCTCACTAGAGTCCTCAACATCTCTACCATGGAGGAACCCTTACAACCAGGGGTGGACTGACAACTCATGGGGCCCCCGGTAAGGCAAGGCCTGGTAGTCATTGGGCCAGAACGCCACATCAGCATTGAGAGCTACTGCTGCCACACAGCGCTTCAACATGCCGCAGTTGCTCACAACCAACATGAAGAGCCCACTGTGCATGCGCCACCACCTCCCAGCTGTTATAAAGGAAGTGGTTGGCCACACATGGGCAGTGCATTCCCCATGGCAACCATGGGCAGCCTGAGCATGGTGGTGGGGTTTGGGCGTAGGTCGGTATGCCCGTTCTACATCACGCCTTAGCAGTTGCGGAGGGGGGCACAGTTCCGCCTCCTTGCCCTGGACCCGGATAAACTTGTTCCATTTCTGCATCTTCTTCAGGCAATATCCAAGCCACCCTACATGGTACAACACTCTGCTGTTGTGATAATGGCCAGACAACAGTGTTCCCTCACATTGGTGGTCAGGGAAGAGCTCCCGAGCGGTCAGACCAGTGCTCCCTGGTGGTCAGATCAGAGCTCTCTGGTGATCAGGGAAGAGCTCCCGAGTGGTCAGGGAAGAGCTCCTGAGTGGTCAGGGAAGAGCTCCCTGGTGGTCAGGGAAGAGCTCCTGAGTGGTCAGGGAAGAGTTCCCTGGTGGTCAGGGAAGAGCTCCCTGGTGGTCAGGGAAGAGCTCCCGAGTGGTCAGGGAAGAGCTCCCTGGTGGTCAGGGAAGAGCTCCCGAGTGGTCAGGGAGGAGCTCCCAAGTAGTCAGGGAAGAGCTCCTGAGTGGTCAGATCAGAGCTCCCGAGTGGTCAGGGAGGAGCTCCCGAGTGGTCAGGGAAGAGCTCCCGAATGGTCAGGGAAGAGCTCCCGAGTGGTCAGGGAAGAGCTCCAGAGTGGTCAGGGAAGAGCTCCCTGGTGGTCAGGGAAGAGCTCCCTGGTGGTCAGGGAAGAGCTCCCGAGTGGTCAGGGAAGAGCTCCCTGGTGATCAGGGAAGAGCTCCCGAGTGGTCAGAGAAGAGCTCCCGAATGGTCAGGGAAGAGTTCCTGAGTGGTCAGATAAGAGCTCCCGAGTGGTCAGGGAGGAGCTCCCAAGTAGTCAGGGAAGAGCTCCTGAGTGGTCAGATCAGAGCTCCCGAGTGGTCAGGGAGGAGCTCCCGAGTGGTCAGGGAAGAGCTCCCGAATGGTCAGGGAAGAGCTCCTGATTGGTCAGGGAAGAGCTCCCGAGTGGTCAGGGAAGAGCTCCCTGGTGGTCAGGGAAGAGCTCCCTGGTGGTCAGGGAAGAGCTCCCGAGTGGTCAGGGAGGAGCTCCCAAGTAGTCAGGGAAGAGCTCCTGAGTGGTCAGATCAGAGCTCCCGAGTGGTCAGGGAGGAGCTCCCTGGTGGTCAGGGAAGAGCTCCCGAGTGGTCAGGGAAGAGCTCCCTGGTGATCAGGGAAGAGCTCCCGAGTGGTCAGGGAAGAGCTCCCGAATGGTCAGGGAAGAGCTCCCTGGTGGTCAGGGAAGAGCTCCCTGGTGGTCAGGGAAGAGCTCCCGAGTGGTCAGGGAGGAGCTCCCAAGTAGTCAGGGAAGAGCTCCTGAGTGGTCAGATCAGAGCTCCCGAGTGGTCAGGGAGGAGCTCCCGAGTGGTCAGGGAAGAGCTCCCGAATGGTCAGGGAAGAGCTCCCGATTGGTCAGGGAAGAGCTCCCGAATGGTCAGGGAAGAGTTCCTGAGTGGTCAGATAAGAGCTCCCGAGTGGTCAGGGAGGAGCTCCCAAGTAGTCAGGGAAGAGCTCCTGAGTGGTCAGATCAGAGCTCCCGAGTGGTCAGGGAGGAGCTCCCGAGTGGTCAGGGAGGAGCTCCCGAGTGGTCAGGGAAGAGCTCCCTGGTGGTCTTTCAGCTTATATCCCCCTGACCCTTAAACCTGAATCCCGCCTCACTCTCTTATTGACCCAGATCTCATCTGACCTGCCTCTGGACAACCCCTGCCTACTTATGCCTGCTACCCAGTGCCGGGATAAGGCCAGCGCCTCGGGCCAAGATGGGGGATCAGGAAGGAATTTTTCCCTGCAGGAGCAGATTGGATCGTGCTTTGCTGGGTTTTTTGCCTTCCTCTGGATCAACTGTGGGTGTAGGATTATAACTTTTTTTTTTCCTATGGTTGAACTGGATGGACTTTTGTCTTTTTTCAGCCAGACTAACTATGGAATTATGTAAGAACTATTGTTACATAGTTAGTTTGGCTGATAAAAGACAAAAGTCCGTCCAGTTCAACCATAGGAAAAAAAAAAAGTTATAGTCCTACACCCACAGTTGATCCAGAGGAAGGCAAAACCCAGCAAAGCACGATCCAATTTGCCGAGAGGCAATCGGATATTCCCGGGATCAATAATCGGATATTCCCTGGATCAATACTCAGATATTCCCGGGATCAATAATCGGATATTCCCTGGATCAATACTCAGATATTCCCGGGATCAATAATCGGATATTCCCGGGATCAATATTCGGATATTCCCGGGATCAATAATCGGATATTCCCGGGATCAATAATTGGATATTCCCTGGATCAATAATTGGATATTCCCTGGATCAATAATCGGATATTCCCTGGATCAATAATTGGATATTCCCGGGATCAATAATCGGATATTCCCGGGATCAATAATTGGATATTCCCTGGATCAATAATCGGATATTCCCTGGATCAATAATCGGATATTCCCGGGATCAATAATTGGATATTCCCTGGATCAATAATCGGATATTCCCGGGATCAATAATCGGATATTCCCGGGATCAATAATTGGATATTCCCTGGATCAATAATTGGATATTCCCTGGATCAATAATCGGATATTCTCGGGATCAATAATCGGATATTCCCGGGATCAATAATCGGATATTCCCGGGATCAATACTCAGATATTCCCGGGATCAATAATCGGATATTCCCGGGATCAATATTCGGATATTCCCGGGATCAATAATCGGATATTCCCGGGATCAATAATTGGATATTCCCTGGATCAATAATTGGATATTCCCTGGATCAATAATCGGATATTCCCTGGATCAATAATCGGATATTCCCGGGATCAATAATCGGATATTCCCGGGATCAATAATCGGATATTCCCAGGATCAATAATCGGATATTCCCGGGATCAATAATCAGATATTCCCGGGATCAATAATCGGATATTCCCGGGATCAATAATCGGATATTCCCTGGATCAATAATCGGATATTCCCGGGATCAATAATCGGATATTCCCGGGATCAATAATCGGATATTCCCGGGATCAATAATCGGATATTCCCTGGATCAATAATCGGATATTCCCGGGACCAATAATCGGATATTCCCTGGATCAATAATCGGATATTCCCGGGATCAATAATCGGATATTCCCTGGATCAATAATCGGATATTCCCGGGATCAATAATCGGATATTCCCTGGATCAATAATCGGATATTCCCGGGATCAATAATCGGATATTCCCTGGATCAATAATCGGATATTCCCGGGATCAATAATCGGATATTCCCGGGATCAATAATCGGATATTCCCTGGATCAATAATCGGATATTCCCTGGATCAATAATCGGATATTCCCGGGATCAATAATCGGATATTCCCGGGATCAATAATCGGATATTCCCTGGATCAATAATCGGATATTCCCGGGATCAATAATCGGATATTCCCGGGATCAATAATCGGATATTCCCGGGATCACCTTTCCCTATAAATGTTCTATCCAGTTATATTCTGTGTATCCAAGAAAGAATCCAGGACTTTCCTACAGCAATCCCTGAGCTGGCCACACCCACCTCTTGGGGGACACCATGACACCAGGACGTGGCCGGTCCTTCAGGTAGAGCCGGTATTGCTGACATTATGGACACAAAAGAGCCCTCTGGGAGATAATCCCGCAATGGTGATGAAGACTGATGTATGGTCAATGGGCCTGTCCTTGCCAATACAATGTAATGAATGACTCCCATAGAGGGTGACCTTATGAACCAGTCCCGGCTGCACAACCGGTTCTATGCAAACAACCGAAATATTTGCCTGAAATGCTTTCACAGATAGCCGGCCACCCCCCATCCATTCATTTTATGATCTGCAGTAAAAGCACACTTACGTCCGAAATGTTCCTTCCTAATTGTGTCGGGGGCGGGGCCAGGTACGCTCCACCAACAGGCCAATGTGACCTCTCTGCACATAGGGCAGCACAGCGGCTAAATGTTAGCACTTCCGCCTGGCAGTACTCGGGTCGTCGGGTCAAATCCCAACCATGGCACCACCTGCCTGGAGTTTGCATGTTCTCCCTGTGCCTGCATGGGTTTCCTCCGGGTACTCTGGTTTCCTCCTACACTCCAAAGACATGCTGGTAGGTTAATTGGATCCTGTCAAAATTGTCCCTAGTATGTGTATGTATGAATGTGAGTTAGGGACCTTAGATTGTACGCTCCTCGGGGGCGGGGACTGATGTGAATGTACAATATATATGTAAAGTGCGACAGCGCTATATAAGTACATGAAATAAATAATAATAAATACATTTTAGAATTTCTGATTATATGACCACCAACAAGACGGTTCCTCACAAGATTTACAAACATCCTTCGAAAGTTCAACCAAGAATGGCAGATGAGGGAGCAGGAGGAAGACAGCCTGCGATTGGTGCGTCTGGTGCGAATATTGGGTAACTGGTCGTTCAGTTGGTCGAAAAGTAGCGAACGTATTTTAGATTATAAATACTCGCGGCATTATTAGTGCTCTTGGAAAACAGAGAGCGGAAAAGACAAAAAGAGATGGGAGAGCCCTACATAATGTCGTTTCTTTGGTTTTTTCATTGGAAATAGGAAAAGATGGCGGAATATTATTACTTACATGTGGCTGGTTGTGGTGAACCATCAAAATGGTACGGAATGTTCCATACAGCATGCGGGGAATATCTCTGTCTCCTCCCGGATCTTCCATCGGGTGCATAGGGAGATCCAGACCATAGTCCCGGGTGCCCAACCTGCGCATGTGGTCATGACACCATCACCCGATCCATCCCATGCCAACGGCTCCACTTTGGTTCTGTACCATAGAAGAGAATTGATGATGGAGGATGTCAGAAGACCTTCATAGAGCTCACGATGATCTCCGATATTGTTACATAGTTACAAACTGTAGTTTCAAGGTCGAATAATGACACCGATCCATCCAGTTGTACCTGTGTGAGTGCAAATATATTTATGTCCCTCTCACTTCTGATATCCCTGTATATTGTGTTCGGTAAGATGCACATCTAAAAGTTTTTTTTAAATGATCAACACTCCCTGCTGACACCACCAATTGTAGAAGGGAGCCCCACATCCTTACCGCCCTTACAGTAAAGAATCCCTTATACAGTTAAAGGTTAAACTGCTTCTCATCCAACTTCATTGAGTGGCCCCGTGTCTTCTTAAGCGACCTGAGAATGAATAATTTTTCCTTATGCTTGGATCTCCATTTAGATATTTGTATATCGTGATTGTCGCCTCTTAAAGCCCAACTCTGGGCAGTTTCTTTTCCCACCATGCATTGGGGCTATGCCCGCCCTGCGTGGCTCATTTTGTCTAGGGATGTACACAGAGCCTAAACTCACTCAATCCTCCAGAAAACGGTGTTCCCCCATGTCCAGTGATGGACTGTTCCTGACGTCTTCATGTTCAGAGTTGGTCTATGGGCATGACAACATCAGAAACAGTCCACCACACAAGACAGGGGAGGACAGGAGTAGCAGGGACCGCTCTTGCTCGATCAGAGGATTAGGTGAGTATACTGTCCCGCTCCTCACCCATAGACAAAAACAAGCAGTTAACACGCACTGCAGGCACAGCCCCACTGCAAGGGTAAAAAAAAGTACTTGCGGTTCTGCTTTAACTGTCTCTTCTTCATTAAAAATAACCTTTCCTCATAACTGATCTCCTCCATCCCCCTTAACTGAGGTCCTTCATCAGCCATAACTGAGGACCTCCATCTCCCAGAACTGAGCTCCTCCATCCCCCTTAACTGAGCTCCTCTATTCCCATAACTGAGGACCTCCATCTCCCATAACTGAGCTCCTCCATCTCCCATAACCGAGGTCCTCCATCCCCCATAACTGAAGATCTTCATCCCCCATAATGGAGGTCCTCCATCCACTGTAACTGAGCTCCTCAATTCCCATAACTGAGGCCCTCCATCTCCCATAACTGAGCTCCTCCATCCCCCATAACAGAAGTCCTCAAACCCCCATAATGGAGGACCTTCACCCCCCATAAATGAGGTCCTCCATCTGCCATAGCTGAGGTTCCCCCAGCCCCAATAGTTGAGATCCTCCATCAGCCATAGCTGAGGTCCTTCATCCCCCATAACTGAGCTCTTCCATCCCCCATAACTGAAGACCTTCATCCCCCATAACTGAGGTCCTCCATCCCCCATTACCGAGATCCTCCATCAGCCATATCTGAGGTCCTTCATTCCCCATAACTGAGCTCCTCCATCCCCTATAAAAGATCTCATCATAACTGAGGTCCTTCGTTCCCCATAACTGAGCTCCTCCATCTCCCATAACTGAGCTCCTCCATCCCCCATTACTGAGATCCTCCATAAGCCATATCTGAGGCCCTTCATCCCCCATAACTGAGGTCCTCCATCCCCCATAACTGAAGTCCTCTGTCTTCCATAACTGAGGTCCTCCATCTCCAATAACTGAGCTCCTCCAGCCCCAGTAGTTGAGCTCCTCCTCTATTAGCCATATGTGAGGTCCTCCATCCCCCATAGCTGAGCTCCTCCTTCCCCCATAACTGAGCTCCTCACTGAGGTCCTCCAGCCCCCATAATTGTGGTCCTCCATGTCCTTTATTAGTTTTCTTGCCTTTCTCTTGACTGTCCCCAGTTCCAGCCCATCCTTCCTGAGGACTGGTGACCAGAACTGGACAGCATTATTTATTTATTTCAGGTACTTATATAGCGCCATCAGTATACACAGCGCTTTACATATATATTGTACATTCACATCAGTCCCCGCCCCCGAGGAGCGTACAATCTAAGATCCCTAACTCACATTCATACATACACATACTAGGGCCAATTTAGACAGGAGCCAGTTAACCTATCAGCATGTCTTTTGAGTGTGGGAGGAAACTGGAGTTTTTGCAAACTTCAGGCAGGTGGTGCTGTGGTTGGGATTCGAACCAACGACCTGAGTACTGCCAGGCGGAAGTGCTGACCACTCAGCCACTGTGCTGCCAGATGTGGCCAAACCAGAGTTTTGTAAAGCGGTAGAATTTTTTTTCTTTTGTTTTATCTCTGCAGCAATCTGTGGAGGAGCTGAAAGTTCGAGTTGCCAAACGTCAGCCACCAAACCTTAATGACTTGGAGAGGATCTGCCAAGAGGAGTGGGCCAAAATCCCTCCTGAGATGTGTGCGAACCTGGGGGCCAACTCCAGGAAACGTCTGACCTCTGTGATTACCAACAAGGGATTGGCCACCAAGTACTAAGTCATGTTTTGTGAAGGGGATCAAATCCTTCTTTCCCTCATGAACATGCAGATCCGTCATCATTTGTTAGACGCATTTCTGCTGAATTTGTTGTTGTATTCTGTCTCTCAGTGTTACACCGAACATTCCATTGTTAGACCGATCATTTCTGTGTGAGGGGCGAACATTCCATTGTTAGACCGATCATTTCTGTGTGAGGGGCGAACATTCCATTGTTAGACCGATCATTTCTGTGTGAGGGGCGAACATTCCATTGTTAGACCGATCATTTCTGTGTGAGGGGCGAACATTCCATTGTTAGACCAATCATTTCTGTGTGAGGGGCGAACATTCAGCATCAGCCGGAGAGCAAATACACATTTCCTTCACTGTATCTATCTATTATCTATCTATCTATTATCTATCTATCTA